>NC_057798.1:767950234-767954697 GCF_018294505.1 Triticum aestivum | reverse complement strand
TGCCTCAAACCGGGACTAAAGAGTAGACCTTTAGTCCCGGTTTGAGGCACGAACCGGGACTAATGGGGTTGAGACCTTTAGTCCCGGTTCGTGCCACGAACCGGTACTAAAGGTCCCATTTTCAAACTCTACCCCCCCCGGTGGATCGCCTTTTCAATTTTAAAAAAAATAAAAGAAAATGATGGAAATGTCAAAAAAATAAAAGAAAATAAGTTTCCCATGTGATATGTGGTCTAGTTGTTGGGGAAATTTGCAAATGTGAATTTCGACTTTATTTGCAAAATCTCTCTGGAATTTGTAAATATGGGCATAACTTTTGCATACTAACTCGGATGAAAAAGTTTTTTATATGAAAAATCATCTACTCGAAAAGTTACATCCAAATCATCTACTTTTGCGCTTAACCAGGTTGTCCTTTGTTAAAATGACTTATTTATGGACAAACCACATAAACACTTTAATTTTCAAAGGAACTTTTACTTTCCAAACATGTTTGGAACTAGGAATGACACTCGAGTTAATAACAGCGATGTACATCGACTTAACAATAAATTGTCCAGACCTAGTAAGTTTCGAACACAACTGATCGGGCTGATGAGCTAGCTGAACTTCCATCAGTCTACTCACGAGATGAAGCCATGCTTCCCATCTATCACCAACAAGCACCCTTCGAAACTGGATATTAAGGGGAATGGACTGCATAATCGTTGCAACTAGCGCATCACGTCGCTGAACAATACGATGCAGGGTCGGGTACTGGAGCGCCAATGGTGTATCACCAAGCCAAGTATCCTCCCAGAAATGGGTATCGTTGCCATCACCGACTATAAACTTTGTTCTATTAAAGAAGGCTGCCTTAACTCTCATAAGCCCCTTCCAAAACGGCGAATCAGTTGGTCTCACTGTCACATGTGACAAAGTCTTGGACTGCAGATACTTGTTACGGAGAATCTGCGCCCAAGTTGCGTCAGTTTCAACTGATAGCTTATACAGCCACTTACTGAGCAGGCATCTGTCTTGACCTCAAGATTCTCGATACCCAGACCCCCTTGGTCCTTTGGTCTACAAATAACACCCCACTTGGCAAGTCTATACTTTCTCTTTAGTTCATCACTCTGCCAAAAAAATCTTGATCGGTAGAAGTCCAGCCTTTTCCTAACCCAACTGGAACCTCAAAGGAAGATAGTAGGAAAATCGGCATACTCATGAGCACCGAATTAATAAGAATCAACCGCCCTCCATAAGACATGAGTTTGCCCTTCCAGCAACAAAGTTTCTTCTCGAACCGATCTTCGATGCATTTCCACTCTCTGTTTGTTAGCTTACAATGGTGAATGGGTATACCTAGGTAAGAAAAAGGTAAAGCACCTAATTCACATCCAAACAATTGCCTATAAGCCTCTTGTTCCTCCTTGGCTCTACCAAAGCAGAACAACTCGCTTTTATGAAAGTTAATCTTTAATCCGGTCAGTTGTTCGAATAAGCATAACACCAGCTTCATATTTCTCGCTTTTGCCAAGTCATGCTCCATAAAGATGATTGTATCATCAGCGTACTGTAGAATGGACACACCCCCATCAACTAGGTTAGGCACCAAGCCACCCACCTGAGCGGCCTCCTTTGCCCTACCTATGAGAATTGCCAACATGTCAACCACAATGTTGAACAAAATAGGGGACATTGGAACACCTTGCCTCAGGCCTTTGTGTGTCTGGAAATAATGACCTATATCGTCATTCACTTTAATTCCAACACTCCCTTTTTGCGTAAAGGATTCTACCTGGCGTCACCAAGCTTTATCAAAACCCTTCATGCGTAAGGCCTGTTGAAGGAACAGCCATTTGACTTTGTCGTACGCTTTCTCAAAATCCACTTTGAAAACAACCCCATCCAGCTTTTTCGTGTGGATTTCACGGAGCGTTTCATGAAGGACCACAACCCCTTCAAGGATGTTCCTGTTCGGCATGAAAGCAGTTTGGGTAGGTGGTACGTCTTGAGCTTGCGTTGGTTTTCCTCGAAGAGGAGAGGGTGATGCAGCAAAGTGTAGCGTAAGTATTTCCCTTAGTTTTGAGAACCAAGGTATCAATCTAGTAGGAGACTCCTCAAAAGTCCCACGCACCTACACAAATAAACTAAGAACTCGCAACCAAAGCAATAAAGGGGTTGTCAATCCCTTCACGGCCACTTGCGAAAGTGAGGTCTAATAAAGATAGTATGATAAGATAAATATATTTTTGGTATTTTGTAATATGGATGCAAATAAAGTAGATGGAAAGCAAATATGATAAGAGATAGACCCGGGGGCCATAGGTTTCACTAGAGGCTTCTCGCAAGATAGCATAAGTATTACGGTGGGTGAACAAATTACCGTTGAGCAATTGATAGAAAAGCGCATAGTTATGAGATTATCTAGGCATGATCATGTATATAGGCATCATGTCCATAACAAGTAGACCGACTCCTGCCTGCATCAACTACTATTACTCCACACATCAACCGCTATCCAGCATGCATCTAGAGTATTAAGTTCATAAGAACAGAGTAACACATTAAGCAAGATGACATGATGTAGAGGGATAAACACATGCAATATGATATAAACCCCATCTTGTTATCCTCGATGGCAACAATACAATACGTGTCTTGCAACCCTTTCTGTCACTGGGTAAGAACACTGCAATATTGAACCCAAAGCTAAGCACTTCTCCCATGGCAAGAAAAATCAATCTAGTAGGCCAAACCAAACTGATAATTCGAAGAGACTTGCAAAGATAACTCAATCATACATAAAAGAATTTTGAGAAGATTCAAATATTATTCATAGATAAACTTGTTCATAAAACCACAATTCATCGGATCTTGACAAACACACCGCAAAAAGAGATTACATCGAATAGATCTCCACAAGAGAGGGGGAGGTCATTGTATTGAGATCCAAAAAGAGAGAAGAAGCCATCTAGCTAATAACTATGGACCCGTAGGTCTGTGGTAAACTACTCACAACTCATTGGAGGGGCAAGGATGTTGATGTAGAGGCCCTCCGTGGTTGCTTCCCCCTCCGGTAGAGTGCCGGCAAGGGCTCCAAGATGGGATCTCACGGATACAGAAGGTTACGGCGGTGGAAATTGTGTTTCGTGGTGCTCTTGGATGTTTTCGGGGTACGTAGGTATATATAGGAGGAAGAAGTACATCGGTGGCCGCTCGAGGGCCCACGAAACAGGGGGGCATGCCCTATAGGGGGGCGCGCCCTCCTGTCTCGTGGGGCCCTTGGAGCTTTCTTGACTTGCACTCCAGGCTCTCCGGATCAGATTTGTTCCAAAAATAACGCTCCCGAAGGTTTCATTCCGTTTGGACTCCGTTTGATATTCCTTTTCTTCGAAATACTGAAATAGGCAAAAAAACAGCAATATGGGTTGGGCCTCCGGTTAGTAGGTTAGTCCCAAAAATGATATAAATGTGTAAAATAAAGCCCATAGACATCCAAAAGGGGTAATATAATACCATGGAACAATAAAAAATTGTAGATACGTTGGAGACGTATCAAGCATCCCCAAGCTTAATTCCTGCTCGTCCTCGAGTAGGTAAATGATAAAAAATAAATTTTTGATGTGGAATGCTACCTAGCATATTTCTCAATGTAATTTTCTTTATTGTGGCATGAATGTTCAGATCCACATGAATACAAAATAAAAGTGCATATTGACATAAGAAATAGTAATACTTCAAGCATACTAATCAAAGTAATCATGTCTTCTCAAATAACATGGCTAAAGAAAGTTATCCCTACAAAATCATATAGTCTGGCTATGCTCTATCTTCATCACACAAAGTATTTAATCATGCACAACCCCGGTGACAAGCCAAGCAATTGTTTCATACTTTAATAATCTCAAACTTTTTCAACTTTCACGCAATACATGAGCGTGAGCCATGGACATAGCACTATATGTGGAATAGAATGGTGGTTGTGGAGAAGACAAAAAAGGAGAAGATAGTCTCACATCAACTAGGCGTATCAACGGGCTATGAAGATGCCCATTAATAGATATCAATGTGAGTGAGTAGGGATTGCCATGCAACGGATGCACTAGAGCTATAAATATATGAAAGCTCAACAAAAGAAACTAAGTGGGGTGCATCCAACTTGCTCGCTCACGAAGACCTAGGGCACTTTGAGGAAGCCCATCATTGGAATATACAAGTCAAGTTCTATAATGAAAAATTCCCACTAGTATATGAAAGTGACAACATATGAGACTGTCTAACATGAAGATCATGGTGCTATTTTGAAGCACAAGTGTGAAAAAAGAGATAGTAGCATTGCCCATTCTCTCTTTTTCTCTCATTTTTATTTTTTCTCTCTCATTTTTTTCTTTGGCCTTTTTTTTTCTTTTGGCCTTTCTCTTTTTTTTTCTTTTTTTTCTTTTTGTAAAGTCTGAAGTCTTTTGGCCTTTTTTTTCTTT
>NC_057798.1:767949829-767950103 GCF_018294505.1 Triticum aestivum | reverse complement strand
AAAAATTTAGAAGTCATCAAAAACCATAGTACTACGCGCATGCTCCTAGGGGGATAGCACTAGTAGAAAACAGGGCTTTCGTCCAGGCCTGTTTAGCCCATTAGTCTCGGTTCAATCCAGAACCGGGACTAATGTGAGCATTTATCCCGGTTCGTGCGGCTAAGGCATTAGTCCCGGTTCACCTGTGCCCTTTAGTCCCGGTTTGTGCCTCAAACCGGGACTAAAGGTCTCAACCCATTAGTCCCGGTTCGTGCCTCAAACCGGGACTAAGGAG
>NC_057798.1:767933175-767949697 GCF_018294505.1 Triticum aestivum | reverse complement strand
CGCCTCTTCAATTTAAAAAAAATAAAAGAAAATGGTGGAAATGTCAAAAAAATAAAAGAAAATAAGTTTCCCATGTGATATGTGGTCTAGTTGTTGGGGAAATTTGCAAATGTGAATTTCGACTTTATTTGCAAAATCTCTCTGGAATTTGTAAATACGGGCATAACTTTTGCATACTAACTCGGATGAAAAAGTTTTTTATATGAAAAATCATCTACTCGAAAAGTTACATCCAAATCATCTACTTTTGCGCTTAACCAGGTTGTCCTTTGTTAAAATGACTTATTTATGGACAAACCACATAAACACTTTAATTTTCAAAGGAACTTTTACTTTCCAAACATGTTTGGAACTAGGAATGACACTCGAGTTAATAACATCGATGTACATCGACTTAACAGAAAAAAAGTTACGGGGCTTTTAATATCTAGAGTGGAAAAATCGGAAAAATGACAAACTGTGGTCAAACCATGGTCAAACTAATTATTCTAGAATATTAGTGTTAATAACTAATTTGTTCAGTTATTTTGAATTTTGGTCAAATCTGGTCAAACTGTAGTCAAACTGTGGTCAAACTATGGTCAAACCCTGGTCAAACTAATTATTCAAAATAACTATTGTTTTCTAAATAATTATTGTTTTTGAAAACAATAGTTTGAAACTCAAACAGTGAAATGTGTCAATTCATGCTCAAGCAAAATTCCTGAGGGTTAATAGGATTAACATCTTACTATTGTCAGGAAAACAACAAGTGCAGACTTGGAAACGAGGGAGAATAGAACCCGGAAGTTAAGCGTGCTCAGGCTGGGTGAGTGGGAGGATGAGTGACCGTTCGGGAAGTTAGGTGATTTGGAATGATGAGGGTGATTAGAGAAGAGGATAAATTGAGCAGTGATGAGGGGTGCTGATTAGAGATTCACTAATGAGGGGTTAAAATAATTCAGAAATTTGAAAATAAAAAATTTCAAAAAAAAAAATCAAAAAATTTTCAAAAAATTTTCAAAAAAAAAATCATAAAATTTCCATTAGTCCCGGTTAGCCTTTAGTCCCGGTTCTGGATTGAACCGGGACTAAAGGGGGGAGGCATTAGTACCGACCCTTTAGTCCCGGTTCACCAACCGGGACTAAAGGCCCTTACCAACTGGGACAATAGGCCCTTTTTCTACTAGTGTAGATTGGTAGGAAAAGACCATCTCTCGTCCCCGACCGCCACTCATAAGGAAGACAATCAATAAATAAAATTGTGCTCCAACTTCATCACAAAGCGGTTCACCATACGTGCATGCTACGGGAATCACAAGCTTCAACACAAGCATTCTTTAAATTCATAATCACCCAACTAGCATGACTTTAATATCACTACCTCCATATTTCAAAACAATTATCAAGCATCAAATTGACCATAGCATCCAATTCACTTTCTATGATAGTTTTTATTATACCCAACTTGGATGCTTATCATTCTAGGACCAACTTTATGATAATAGCAAATACCATGCTGTTCTAAAAGACTCTCAAAATGGTATAAGTGAAGCATGAGAGACTAGCAATTTCTTCAAAATTAAGACACCACCGTGCTCTAAAAGATATAAGTGAAGCACTAGAGCAAAAACTATCAAGCTCAAAAGATATAAGTGAAGCACATAGAGTATTCTAGCAAATTCTAATCAAATAGGCTTCTCCCAAAAGGTGTGTACAGCAAGGATGATTGTGGTAAACTAAAAATCAAAGACTAATATAATACACGACGCTCCAAGCAAAACAATATCATGTGGCGAATAAAAATATAGCTCCAAGTAAAGTTACTAATGAACGAAGACGAAAGAGGGGATGCCTTCCCGGGGCATCCCCAAGCTTAGGATTTTGGCTATTCTTGAATATCTTGGGGTGCCATGGGCATCCCCAAGCTTAGGATCTTGCCACCCTTTATTTCATAGTCCATAAAAGCTTCACCCAAAACTTGAAAACTTCACAACACAGAACTCAACAGGAAATCTTATAAGCTCCATTAGTGAAAGAAAACAAAACCACCACATAAGGTACTGAAATGAACTCATTCTTTATTTATATTGGTGTTAAACCTACTGTATTCCAACTTCTTTATGGTTTATAAACTAATTTACTAGCCATAGATGCATTGAAATAAGCAAACAACACACGAAAAACAGAATCTGTCAAAAACAGAATAGTCTGTAGCAATCTGTAACTAACGCAAACTTATGGAACTCTAAAAATCCTACAAAAATAGGAAGTCCTGGACAATTTGTCTATTGAACAGCTTAAAAAAGAATCAACGCAAAAGTACGTTCCTGTGATTTAACAAAATTATATTCATGCGCGCAAAGTTTTTGTTTTTCTGCAGAATCAAATCAACTATCATCGTAGGTTATCCTATAGGTTCTACTTGGCACAAACACTAATTAAAATATAAAAACACATCTATCTAGAAGGTAGATGCAAGATTTATTACTAAACAGGAGAAAAAACAAAAAAACATAAAGAAAAATTGGGTTGCCTCCCAACTAGCGCTATCGTTTAACGCCCCTAGCTAGGCATAAAAACAAAGATAGATCTAACGAGTGCCATCTTTGGCACTAAATTCATCAATAGAGCTCTTGTGATCTCTAGGGACTTCTTCCCTTTTAGCATTGGCTAAACCTTTAGGAAAAAATTCAAGAAATTCATTGGTAGCAAAAGGTTCCTTAACGATAGAGAGGCAATTGGGAAGAACACTTATGGATTTGAGATCCGCATCTCCCTTACTATAAGATTCACCCTTATTTTTAGGAACATAAATAAACTTGGCAATTTTAGTAGGGGGTTTTGGAGTGTTTTTCATGGGGGAAAACGAGGAACGCAAGTTTGTAATGATATCCTCAAGTTTACTGATTCTAGAAGAGTGTAGATCTATTTTTTCATTGACTATAGGTTCTTTTTCCTTAAGATTTTTCAAAGTAACTCCAACCCTAGATCCAAACTGGGTAATGTGATTATGAATCTTTTTATCCAAATTTTTAATCAATTCAACAATGGCAAGTTTATTTTCAATAACATCAAGCCGTTGCATCACATGTTCTAGAGTTAAAACCGTTCCATTGACCAAAAGAGGTGGTGGGCCAAACAAATCTAACATAGCATTATAAGCATCAAAAGTGTCACTACTCATGAAATCACCTCCGGTAGAAATATCAAGAACACATCTATTCCAAGGAGTAATGCCTACATAAAAATTGCGGAGAAGAACGGAAGTAGCAAGCTTCCTTGTAGCTTTATATTGGGCATTGCAAATTCTATGCCAAGCATCTTTTAAACTTTCTCTTTCCCTTTGCTTAAAATTGTGAATTTCTTGTTCGGGAGTGAGAATAAAGATAGGAGGACTAGCCATGACGACAAGGTAAACGAACTAAACACACGAGCAAACAGGAAAAAGGCAAGCGGAAAGAGAGGAGGAGATTAGGAAAGAGAGGGCGAATAAAACGACAAGGGTGAAGTGAGGGAGAGGAAAATGAGAGGCAAATGGCAAATAATGTAAATGCGAGGGAGATGTGTTTGTGATCGGTACTTGGTATGTCTTGACTTGAGCGAATATCTCCCCGGCAACGGCGCCAAAAATCCTTCTTGCTATGTCTTGAGCTTGCGTTGGTTTTCCTCGAAGAGGAGAGGGTGATGCAACAAAGTGTAGCGTAAGTATTTCCCTCAGTTTTGAGAACCAAAGTATCAATCCAGTAGGAGGCTCCTCAAAAGTCCCATGCACCTACACAAATAAACTGAGAACTCGCAACCAAATCAATAAAGGGGTTGTCAATCCCTTCACGGCCACTTGCAAAAGTGAGATCTAATAAAGATAGTATGATCAGATAAATATATTTTTGGTATTTTGTAATATGGATGCAAATAAAGTAGATGGAAAGCAAATATGATAAGAGATAGACCCGGGGGCCATAGGTTTCACTAGAGGCTTCTCGCAAGATAGCATAAGTATTACGGTGGGTGAACAAATTACCGTCGAGCAATTGATAGAAAAGCGCATAGTTATGATATTATCTAGGCATGATCATGTATATAGGCATCACGTCCATAACAAGTAGACCGACTCCTGCCTGCATCAACTACCATTACTCCACACATCGACCGCTATCCAGCATGCATCTAGAGTATTAAGTTCATAAGAACAGAGTAACACATTAAGCAAGAAGACATGATGTAGAGGGATAAACACATGCAATATGATATAAACCCCATCTTGTTATCCTCGATGGCAACAATACAATACGTGTCTTGCAACCCTTTCTGTCACTAGGTAAGAACACCGCAAGATTGAACCTAAAACTAAGCACTTCTCCCATGGCAAGTGAGGGAGTCCTGGACTAGGGGGTGTCCGGATAGCCGAACTATCATCATTGGCCGGACTCCAAGACTATGAAGTTACAAGATTGAAGACTTCGTCCCGTGTCTGGATGGGACTTTCCTTGGCATGGAAGGCAAGCTTGGCGATACGGATATGTAGATCTCCTACCATTGTAACCGACTCTGTGTAACCCTAGCCCTCTCCGATGTCTATATAAACCGGAGGGTTTTAGTCCATAGGACGAACAACAATCATACCATGGGCTAGATTCTAGGGTTTAGCCTCCTTGATCTCGTGGTAGATCTACTCTTGTACTACCCATATCATCAATATTAATCAAGCAGGATGTAGGGTTTTACCTCCATCGAGAGGGCCCGAACCTGGGTAAAACATCGTGTCCCTTGTCTCCTGTTACCATCCGCCTAGACGCACAGTTCGGGACCCCCTACCCGAGATCCGCCGGTTTTGACACCGACATTGGTGCTTTCATTGAGAGTTCCTCTGTGTCGTCGCAATCAGGAAGGATGCCTCTTCCCGTCTTTAAAGACGGTACCATTGCCAAAGGAGCTTTGGCCACCGGCCAAACTATCCGGCTAGGTGGTTTTCTTATGACTGCCTGTTCGGCCGCCGCTCCGATAATGACCTCTCAGGTCATCAAAAGCGATCTTCACGTCAACTCGGAACTCTCCGAGCAGCTAGATCCGGTGGAGCTTTCCTCCGTAAACGAGCTCTTGGATCGCATCGCCGCCCTGGGAGTCGCTACTGACTACGATCAGATTGGGCTTAAAACTGATCTAAGAGAGATCAACTCTCCCCAGGCTACCCGCCATGTTGCCGTGGTAGAGGAACAGCGCGGCGACTCTTCTTCTATATTAAGGACCAGTTATGTCTGGATTCCTGATCCCTCCTTGCCGGATTCCCACGGAGGGACGCACGTCAATCAAGTACTGAACCTAAAGTCAGGCAGCGGACCAGATTCGTTGGACAACATCCAGCAATCCAAGCTTCCGAATCCGGAAACTCCTTGGCCCTTGAGCCTCAGATTTGGCGGGGTTCCGAATTTAATTCCACCCGCCCACCCAAACACAAGCGATCTATCTTAAATACGGCAAGAGCTCGATGAAACAGTACATCATTAGTGGGCCAGATTCCTCCTGGTTATGGACATGATAAAGGACTGCCATGAGGAAAGCGCAATATTAATTTTCTGCAACAATTGCACGGACAAGGGAATCCTCAACATCGTAAGTCGTCGTGAAATTACACGCTTCGCTGACTTGGCGTCCATAGTACGAACCTACTGTGAGATGGAAAGCGCTTGGAAAACCGAAATCAATTTTTGGGATAATCCGGCCCTGAATACAACCCCAGTCCGAAATAAAAGGGTGCATCATCGCGAGGCACCTGGGTTAAAAAACAAAAAGCAAAAACCCTTTATAGGGCATGGAACCATACTGGAGGGATGGCTCAATGGACCCTGCAAAATTCATAGCACAAAGGGCGCCACTCCAACTCATAGCCTTAGAGCATGTTGGATACTACGGCAGGTGGCCAAAAGTGGCGAAGAGCTTCTAGCTCTAGACCATCAGCCTAAGGATACCAGTACGGTATTAACAGTCTTTGAGACTTTCGCATCAAATAATATGCGGAAACAAACACTCCGCAGCCTTGCCGAAGTCTACCAAGTAGCAACAATAAACCCATGGAGCGACACGGCTATCACCTTCAACGCTAGCAACGAACCTAAATTCCGAACAGCCCGAGCACCAGCGGCATTGGTCCTCAGTCCAATAGTGGACGAGTTTCGCCTTACTAAGGTACTCATTGATGGCGGCAGCGGATTAAACCTCATCTATGAAGAAACCCTTCGAAAAATGGAAATAGACTGGAGCCGCATTGAGCGAAGCGGCACAACCTTTAGAGGAATAATCCCTAGTCGGGAAGCACGCTGCACAGGAAACATTACACTGGATGTGGTGTTCGGCTCGCCGGACAATTACAGGTCCGAGGAGGTCACATTCCAAGTGGCCCCGTTCAACAGCGGATATCACGCTTTATTAGGGCGAGAGGCATTCACAATTTTTCAAGCTATACCCCATTACGGGTACATGAAGCTTAAAATGCCCGGACCCAATGGAATCATCACTCTTGCCAGTGATCCGGACATAGCACTCCGCGCCGAGAATAAGACAGCCGCACTAGCCCTAGAGGCACTATCCGAAGCCCTAGCGGCAGAGGAACTCACTGCGCTGCGCTCCACGGTGAACAGGGACGATGTGATACTCGATAAGAGATCCAAGTCCACCTCTTTTAAGCCAGCGGACGAAATAGTCAAATTCCAAGTCCATCCAACGGACCCCACAAAGACGGCCTCCATTGGGGCACAACTAAACCCTGATGTAGACGCCGCACTACGAGAATTCCTTCGGGAAAATTGGGACATCTTTGCCTGGCACCCTTCAGATATGCCAGGAATCCCACGCAGGTTGGCAGAGCACAGCCTAAACATCCTAAAAGGATTCAAGCCAGTCAAACAGGCTCTTCGGCGATTTTCCGAACCCAAAAGACAGACAATGGGAGAGGAGCTAGCCAAACTATTAGAAGCCGGATTCATCAGAGACATAAAACATCTGGACTGGCTAGCAAACCTGGTAATGGTACCAAAAAAGGACAAATCCTGGCGCCTATGTGTCGATTTTAAAGACCTTAACAAGGCTTGTCCAAAGGATCCTTTCCCCCTTCCCTGCATCGATCAAATCATTGATGCTACCGCAGGGCACGATTCATTGTGCTTCCTCGATGCATACTCCAGCTACCATCAAATCAAAATGGCGGAGACAGACCAAGCCACAACGGCATTCATTACTCCATACGGACCATTCTGCTTCAACACAATGCCCTTCGGGCTCAAAAACGCCGGCGCAACATATCAGCGCATGATTCAGACATGTCTGGCAACCCAGATTGGCAAAACAGTAGAGGCATACGTAGACGATGTGGTCGTCAAGACCAAACACGTTGAAACTCTAGTAGACGATTTGAGGCTCACATTTGACAACCTCCGAGCATATGATATTAAGCTCAACCCGGAAAAATGCGTGTTCGGCGTACCAGCCGGAAAGCTCTTGGGCTTCATTGTATCCGGTAGAGGAATTGAAGCAAACCCAGCCAAGATCTGAGCTCTGTCATAGTTGGATATCCCAAAAGACCTCAAACAAATACAAAAACTTACTGGATGCGTGGCGGCTCTAAGCCGCTTCATCTCCCGCTTAGGAGAAAAGGCATTGCCCCTTTATCGCCTCCTCCGGCGCACCGAACACTTCGAATGGACGGATGCTGCCACGGCCGGACTCGAAGAAATAAAGGCCATATTGGCAACAAATCCGGTCCTGGCCATGCCCAACTTGGGCGAAACAATGTTATTATACATCGCGACAACACATCAGGTTGTCAGCGCGGTGCTCGTCGTCGAACGAGAAACAGAAGGACACAAATTCCCTCTTCAAAAACCAGTGTACTACATATCCACTGTCTTAACTCCATGCAAGTCCCGGTATCCACATTATCAAAAGATAGCGTACGCGGTGTTCATGGCATCCCGGAAGCTGTGACACTACTTTCAAGAGTGTTTGATAACAGTAGCCTCCGAAGTACCTCTCAACGACATCATAAACAACCGCGACGCAACGGGCAGGATTGCAAAATGGGCCATTGAGCTCTTAGCATTCGACATAACCTACAAACCATGGCGAGCTATAAAGTCACAAGTTTTGGCCGACTTCATCGCTGAATGGACCGAAGCCGAACTCCCTAAAGAGTACGGCGCATACTCCAATTGGATCATGCACTTCGACGGCTCCAAAATGTTGGCCGGCTTGGGGGCTGGCGTCATCTTGACATCCCCAACTGGAGACACAGTCCAATACATATTTCAGATAATGTACACAGACTCCAACAATGCAGCCAAATACGAGGCCCTTCTACACGGTCTCCGGATGGCAATCGCCATGGGCATTCAACGCCTAGAGGTCCACGGGGATTCAAACCTCGCAATATCCCAAGTAAATGGAGACTTTGACACCAAGGATTCGAAAATGGCAGCCTACCGTAACGCCGTCCTAAAAATGTCAGCTCGGTTCGAAGGACTCGAATTCCACCATGTAGCCCGGGATAATAACCAGGCGGCCGACGTGTTGGCACGCATCGGCACAAAACGCGACGCCGTCCCTCCAAATATCTTCCTGGAGAGGCTCTTTAAGCCATCCGTATTATGGGAAGAGGAGTCCAGAAACAACAACCCGGAGCCAACCGCACCTCCCAACATCGAACATTCTGACACAATCGGTGGCTTAGCCAATGAAATAACACCTTCAGCCCACGAAATAATGGCAGTCATTGCCCCGTGGACGGAACCATTCCTAGCCTACTTAATTAGGTAGGAACTCCCCAAAGACCAAAACGAGGCCCGCTGCATAGTACGGTGATCTAAGGCCTACAAGGTCCATGAGGGAGAGCTTTATAAGAAAAGCACAACCGGAGTCCTTCAAAGGTGCATCTCCGAAGAGTAAGGGTGAAATCTTCTGGTTGAAATTCACGCCGGACTTGGCGGGCACCACGCCGCAGCCTGGGCCCTTGTAGGTAAGGCCTTCCGTACAGGATTTTATTGGCCGACGGCCCGGGCAGACGCTCAGGACTTAGTCCAACGATGCGTCGGTTGCCAGCTCTTTGCTAATCAAAGCCACATGCCACCCACCGCCCTCAAAACTATACCCATCACCTGGCCTTTCGCGGTCTGGGGGCTTGACATGGTTGGCCCCCTTAAAGAGGGAACCCACAAGCAAAAATACCTATTGGTCATGGTGGACAAATTCACCAAAGGGATAGAGGCCAAGCCAGTCAAAACGGCCGAATTCGGACCTGTCATAGACTTCATATCTGGGGTGGTACACCGTTATGGCATCCCCCATAGCATCATAACTGATAACGGCACGAACTTCACGGCCGACGAGGTTAAACTCTGGTGCAAAACTATGGGCATCAAGCTCGACTACGCTTCAGTCTATCACCCTCAAACTAACGGTCAAGTCGAACGAGCAAATGGTCTAATCATGAGGGGCATCAAACCCAGGTTAGTGCACTCCCTTACGGAATCTAACACACACTGGGTGGAGGAGCTCGACTCCGTACTCTCGGGGCTGCGGACCACGCCAAACTGCACTACCGGATTCACACCATTTTTTATGGTGTACGGCGCAGAGGTAGTTTTGCCCTATGATATAATTCATGACTCACCTCGCGTGCGCATGTACGAAGAAAGAGAAGCCGAGCTGGATCGGCAGGACAGTTTGGACGCCTTAGAAGAGGAGCACGACGTAGCAAAAGCTCGTTCCGCATTCTATCAACAGCAGGCTCAAAGATATCAAAGCCGAGAAGTACGGGCCAAAACTTACAATGTTGGCGAATTAGTTCTACGCCTGCCGGACAAGAAAAAGGACAAACTCAAGCCCAAATGGGAAGGTCCCTTCATCATCGACCAAGTCCTGACCGGCGGAGCATATCGTCTACGAAACGCATCAGACAACCGAATCGAGCCGAACCCATGGAACGCAGCCCGTCTCCGAAGATTCTACGCCCAGCGCCGGACTCAGAGTTCATCTCCTTCCTCCGTCCACATTTTATACTTTAGCTGTCTTTTGTTTTTCTCTCTCTTCCTCCTTTTTTTGTAAAGCCTTTGAGGGCTGATCTGCGCATTGTGCGCACACACTTGACGTGCGTCTCGCACTCATTATACCTGGGGGGTTTCTTTAACAGAAGCTTATTTATAAGGGCTTCATGCCCAAAACATGTGTCACACTTCCGCATGTACCCTTTTATTCACCATTATATGCATCGATATGTCTTAAGTTTTGGCCAAGCTGGGTTGCCTGGCTCCTGTGCTTACCCCTACGTTCTCGATAGTTTGGCTAGGAGGTAAAGGGAGCACCTCTGCGATTGTTACTGCCGGGTCAGCCGGATGTGTACCTCAGACTGGGTGAAGCCGAAAGCTAGCGTTCTTAAGGGAATATTCGGTCGGTGACTTGAAAGATGATTTCTTACTTATTTATTTATCTGCCCCCAGATGTTTTTCTGCTCTTTTCGTAGTCCGGACATGCACTTTAGGGCATGCCTCCCAGGGAAAGGAACCCCCAACGGAACTATTCTCCCTGGAAGATGTTTCTTACTAACCATGTAATATAACATAACTAGTTGGGCACTTGTCTGATAAAGCACTAATGACCCCTACGCCTGGTCTCCATGCATGCCCCGGTTTTTACATAACCGTGAGGGTATTCGGACACACTCCGAACTGTTGGGTCCAGAGGTTGAAGCGAACAGGTCCGCAAAGACAAACGATCTACAATCCAGCTAGAAGGCATTTTACATGTCATTTTAAATTACATCGTCAACTTGACTGATTGTACTCCTCTTCAATCCCGTCTAACAGGCTGTCTAGTTTACAGTCCCGTTGGGAATACTTAGCGGCCAACTCTACTTGGCCGTACATTAAGCTCACAGGGATCTCCTTCCCATCAGGCCCCACAGGTCTGACCTCGGCCATGTGGTTCGGATCAGCCTTCGTGTACCGCGTCTTCACCATGGCCCAGGCCTCCCTGGCACCTTGACAGCAGGCCGATATCTTCCACAAATGGAAGCGCTGCCGTGCTCCCTGAAGCTTCTCCACAAGCCCTCCAAGACCCTCGGGTAGGGAGACGGACGACCATAAGGCCTGGGCGACGCTGCTCATCGCCTGCCGAACACGTTCGTGCAGTTGCAGCAGCTCGGGAAGTAGGTCACCCATTGAACCGGGCATCTCCTCCGCAGGACGACCTGTGAGCACACCTACAGACACATTTCTGTCAATCGAGTTCCTCGCCAAACTCTTCTTTTCAAAAAAGTTTGCTCAAGCACTTACTATAAATGCCGCGACGAAGCCGCCGATTCTCCTTCACGGAGTCAGACAACTGGACCCGAACATCTTTTAGTTCTTCGCCTAGCTAGGTGTTGGCATATTGGAGTTTGTTCCTCTCCTGCTGCACCCTCATAAGCACCTTCTCGCCGGCCTTCAGCTGGCGCAGTAGATGTTGCTTGTCCGAATCTAGTCCGGCACCATTTGCAATATTATTGTCAGACTTATACATACGCTGCACTTCATAAAAGGCTTATCTTTTCGAAGTATGCATTACCAGAGGGGGTCTCTGTGGCTCCCCCCGTGGTGGCTAGTGCAGCCTCAAGTTGGGCCTTGCACTCTTGAAGCTCCTGGGACAGGTGGGTATTCTTCTCCGTAAGATCCTGCATAACAAATGATCCTTAAATCAGTTATTCTAACTATTTTAAGTCTCGGGGGCTACTGGCATATATAACTATTAAAATTCCTCACCCGTATGTCTTTCACATACTGCTCCGTGGCTCTGGTTAGACCATCTCGAGCGGCACGGAGGTGCGCGTCTCCCGCATTAAAGGCATTCACTACCTCCGGGAAGAAACACGCGTAACGAAGAACTGTCCGGCGGCACCTGTGATTCATGGCGCTCTCCACCTCAGACCTGGTGGCGGTCAGCCTGTCGGCATCCTCCATTTGAGGAGCATCCGGCTCATGCCTTGTGTTTGCCTCCCCTCCGGACCAGGCGTTGGAGCATGGCTAGCGGAGGCTTGATTGGAAACCTCTCCGGACACTGTCCGGCGAGCGCTCTTTCTCCTGGAAAAATCATGAGCATTAATATACCTCCTGGGAATCTTTCCCTTAAAAACGGTGGTGCGCCGTACTGTTGCGGCGACGTTTCGATTCGCGCCGCACTCCTCTTTCGCCTGTCGGGCCGAACTGACCCTTGTGGGTCAGCCGCCGCGGGTTCGGCTTCCCGCCTTAAAGGCGCCTCCTGCGGAGCACCGTTGGTATACGGTGGTCAGAAATGAGCATGGATAAGCAATGATGTCAGGACTCCGGTCATAGTTACCTGGGAAGCCGGAGTTAAACCGGGGTAGTCGGCCGTAATGGCGACCAAAGCATTGTCCATGCTAAGTTGGTGGAACACCCCATCGATCAGCTCCACCTTTATGTATGGATCCTCTTCGAAGGCCGGATCAAGGGATCGTCCCGGATCCTCGGGCTGTGGAGTCAGGCTGTGTATGCCCTCTACGTCCCGGCGCAGCTCCTGTGTCAAAATCACAAAGTGAGACACTTAACCTTGGGGATATGGATCGGATAGATAAATGTCCGCTTACCCAGCTCCGAGGGTTATTCATGGAGAATCAATTCAATGGACTTGCGCGGAGGAAGTCCTCTTTCTCCCCCTTGTACAAGCCGGACACGATCTTCACGAGATCATCAACCGATCCCGGCCCCTTGCGGCCATGACGGGTGGCGTCATCCTCCCCGTTGAAATCTCACATGGGGTGGCCCCTATATTGGAGCGGCTGCACCCCTCGCATGATGCACGTTGCCATGACTCCAATCATGGTCAATCCGGAATGGGCCAGTAACCTTATCTGGCCCATCAGATATTGGACGCTCCTATCATTCTCCCGTTGAGGGCTCCACGGGCACCAGCTCAGGCGTTTCTTCAGAGGAGCGTTGCTGAACTCCGAGAGGCCGTCCGAACTGGGTCCGGCAGTGGGGCGTCTTCCATATAAAACCATTCCGAAGGCCAGTCTTCGGATGCCTTCTTCGGGGTTCCGGATAGATATCCTGTCCCGGCGATGCGCCATATTTCGGCTCCGCCCACTTGATATATCGACCCCTCATGAGAACGGGGTACGAGGCAAAACAATCTCTTCCACAGCGCAAAGTGGGCCTCGATGCCCAAGAACAGCTCGCAAAGGGCTACAAAGCCCGCGATGTGCAAAATGGAGGCAGGTGTAAGGTGGTGAAGCTGGAGTTCATAGAACTCCAGGAGTCCCCGGAGAAACGGATGCATGGGAAATCCGAGTCCCCTTATTAGGTAAGGGATGAAGCATACCCGCTCTCCTTTGGAGGGATTGGGGACGCTCTCCGCCTGCTTTCCACCCTTGTAGGTGGCCAGTCCGGCTCGAACCGGAACCATGAAGGCTGGGGGAAGATATCCCTCTGCTTGGAGCATCACTAGCTCGCTATATGCGGGACTGAACATCTCCTCCAATCTCCTGGCTGAGGGCTGGGAGCGCGAGAGGAGGAGCCGCGTCGACTGTCCATGATGGAATGGATTTTTGTCAGAGGCGCTTCGATGAGTGCTAGCGGGAGGAGGATGGTGTGATTCGGATCTAGATCCTCGCCTCTCTTATAGGCAGCTTATTCGCGCGGCTAGGGAACGTAAAAATACCCTGGCTTTTCGCATTCATACGACACGTGGAAGAGGGCCATTATTGGACGTGGAAGCCAAGGAGCGCAACATTTATAAGGAAGCCGGACACAATTCGGCAATCACATGGAATTTGAAGGAGAACCCGCCTTGCAAAGCCGAAGACAATATACGCGCCGGACTCGTCGTCATTGAAGCCTGGTTCGGGGGCTACTAAGGGAGTCCTGGACTAGGGGGTGTCCAGATAGCCCAACTATCATCATTGGCCGGACTCCAAGACTATGAAGATACAAGATTGAAGACTTCGTCCCGTGTCCGGATGAGACTTTCCTTGGCGTGGAAGGCAAGCTTGGCGATACGGATATGTAGATCTCCTACCATTGTAACCGACTCTGTGTAACCCTAGCCCTCTCCGGTGTCTATATAAACCGGAGGGTTTTAGTCCATAGGACGAACAACAATCATACCATAGGCTAGCTTCTAGGGTTTAGCCTCCTTGATCTCGTGGTAGATCTACTCTTGTACTACCCATATCATCAATATTAATCAACCATGACGTATGGTTTTACCTCCATCGAGAGGGCCTGAACCTGGGTAAAACATCGTGTCCCTTATCTCCTGTTACCATCCGCCTAGACGCATAGTTCGGGACCCCCTACCCAAGATCCACCGGTTTTGACACCGACAGCAAGAAAGATCAATCTAGTAGGCCAAAACAAACTGATAATTCGAAGAGACTTGCAAAGATAACTCAATCATACATAAAAGAATTCAGAGAAGATTCAAATATTATTCATAGATAAACTTGATCATAAACCCACAATTCATTGGATCTCGACAAACACACCACAAAAAGAGATTACATCGAATAGATCTCCACAGGAGAAGGGGAGATCATTGTATTGAGATCCAAAAAGAGAGAAGAAGCCATCTAGCTAATAACTATGGACCCGTAGGTCTGTGGTAAACTACTCACAACTCATCGGAGGGGCAAGGATGTTGATGTAGAGGCCCTCCGTGGTTGCTTCCCGCTCCGGCAGAGTGCCGACAAGGGCTCCAAGATGGGATCTTGCGGATACAGAAGGTTACGGCGGTGGAAATTGTGTTTCGTGGTGCTCCTGGATGTTTTTGGGGTATGTAGGTATATATAGGAGGAAGAAGTACGTCGGTGGCCGCCCGAGGGGCCCACAAGATAGGGGGCACGCCCTATAGGGGGCGCGCCCTCCTTTCTCGTGGGGCCCTCAGAGCTTTCTTGACTTGCACTTCAGGCTCTCCGGATCATATTTGTTCCAAAAATAACGCTCCCGAAGGTTTCATTCCGTTTGGACTCCGTTTGATATTCCTTTTCTTAGAAATACTGAAATAGGCAAAAAAACAGCAATATGGGCTGGGCCTCCGGTTAGTAGGTTAGTCCCAAAAATGATATAAATGTGTAAAATAAAGCCCATAAACATCCAAAAGGGGTAATATAATAGCATGGAACAATCAAAAATTATAGATACGTTGGAGACATATCAGTAGGCTGCACGACAGCATGCGCGATCTGTGTGAGCCTATTAGTCCCGACCTTGATGAAAATTTTGAAACTAACATTAAGAAGACAGATGGGCATGAATTGCTCAATTCTCACAGCGTCTGTTTTCTTAGGAAGAAGGGTTATCGTTCCAAAATTGAGCTGAAAAAGCTGAAGTTGTCCAGAGAAAAGATCATTAAACAAATGCAACAAATCCCTTTAATGATATGCCAACACTTTTTATAAAACTCCACTGGAAATCCATCGGGGCCCGGTGCCTTGTTATTTTTCATATGCGAAATGGCCTCAAACACCTCTTTCTCAGAGAAAGGAGCCGCAAGAATATCATTCTCCACCGCTGTGAGTTGAGGAACATCCTCAATCCTGGACTCATCCAGAGACACAGAGTTCTCTTCTGGAGGGCCAACAGCTGCTTGTAATACTCTGTAATGTACAATTTTAGGTTTTCCTGTCCTACAATTGTACCTTCATCTTGATCGAGCTGAAAGATCCTCTTCTTTGTATGTTTACCATTAGCGATCATGTGAAAGAATTGAGTGTTCGCACCCCCTGGACTACTCGCCGGACCTTGGCACGCAACGCCCACTTCAACTCCTCTTCTCTAAGAAGTTCTTTCAGCCGCAATTCCGCATCAAGCTTGTGTAACGCCCCGGATTCGTTGCGCCAGGTGTCTGCCAGTTATTCGTCGTTGTTGCCATGTCATTTGCTTGCGTGTTGCATTTTGCCATGTCAGCATGTGCATTTCATTTTGCATACGTGTTCATCTCATGCATCCGGGCATTTTCCCCATTGTCCATTTTGCAATCCGGCGCTCCTATGTCCTCCGGCGTTCCCCTCTTGTCTCTTTTCATGAGTGGGTCTTAAACGTTCTCTGAATGGACCGAGTCTTGCCAAGCGGCCTTGGTATAGCACCGGTAGACCGCCTGTCAAGTTTCGTGCCATTTGGAGGTCGTTTGATACTCCAAAGGGTAACCGTAAAAGCCTCTTTTGTTTGCAGCCCAACACCCCATCCAAAGTGGCCCAAAACCCAGCAAACTACCCTCCATGCTCTCGGTCGTTCGATCACGATCATGTGGGCGAAAACCGCACCCCATTTGGACTCTCCTAGCTCCCTCTACCTATAAAAATGCCTCCCCTCCGAAATTCCGGGTCCAAACCCTAGCTTCTTCCTCCTCCCGCAGCTGGACATGTCCGGACCCCGCCGGACATGTCCGTTCCGTCTATTCCGCCGCCCTCAGCGAACCAGGACCCGCCACCTGTCCCGCATCGCCGTTCCCCGCGCCGCGGCCCGCCCGGCCCGCAGCTGGCCCACGCGGCCCGCGCGCCCGC
>NC_057798.1:767928628-767932749 GCF_018294505.1 Triticum aestivum | reverse complement strand
CGTCATCGCCCTCCCTCGTCGCCACCTGGCCTCCCACGCCGCTGCGGAGCGCCGCCGCCGCCGCCCGCATCCGGCGTCGCGCCCCTCCCCTCCGGCCTCCTCCGACGCCAGATCCGGGGGCCCCATGCCCGGATCCGCCATCTCCGGCCCTCCCTCGTCTTCCCCGGCCACAGCTCCAGCGACCCCACTCCGGCGAGCCTCGGTTCCCGTGCCCGTTTACTTTCCCACGAGGTTGAATTTTCTGCAGTCCCCGAATCTGTGATATTTTATGCCATGTTCATCGCATCATAACTTGCTGCATCCTGCTCTGTTTCGTGCGTGTAATATGTCAAATTGTTCGTCTCAACGAGTACTTAATTTCATTCCATTGCATCATGTTCATTTGAGTTCATCTTGATGCCCGAATCATCGTTGCAAGAGTGCATGTTGCTGTTAATCTGCTGAAACTGTTATAACTTGATGATTTGTCATTTTTGCCATGTTTGATGTGTGCATCCTATGAGGTTGATGTCTACATGTGTTTTGAACTATGTCCTACCATCTTTACAGAGGTGCCATCCATTTATTTTTGTGGTTTGTGTAGTGAGTGCATCAAGCTTGTTAAGTAGGGTACTTGCTGTTGCTGTTTTGCTAGGATGAATCTGTTGTTTTGTGATGCCATGTAAACCTGCTGCTACAAGTCATTCTATGCATAATCTGGAGATGTTCACTAAAAACGATTTGTTATACATGTCATGCTCTATCCATCCATGCCCCTGGTTGCATTTATACCCTGCTGTAGGTTGTTGTTATCTTGCTCAAAGTTGCTAAATAATGTTGCTGTCAGCCTGTTAACATTAAGTTCAATGTTGCCATGTTTGTTGTTAGTGATACATGCACCCTATGAACTTGATCTTGCCATGCTTAGCTTTATAAACATGCCGTCTTACTGTTGGTTGCCTTGTCATGCCATGTTTTGCTCTGTGGTGAGTGGCCCAAGCTCACCAACATGCCTACTTATCGTTGTTCCTGCCATATATGAATCTGTCATATAACTTGCCATGTTTACATGGGTGCCATCATATCTTCTGTTCCTTTGTGGCTCATGGTCAGTAAGGGATTTTTGTTCTATGCAATTAGTAGGTTCATGCGATGCCTTTGTTTGCCATGATAAGTTCCTGTATCATGTTGTTTGATAGCTCTAAATATTGCAACCTGATGTTATTTCCTGATAAGTCTGAAACTGTTATTATTTGCAATCTTGCCATGTGTGTTTGAGCATGTTCTAGTGATTTCTGGAGATAGCTCAGTGTTCATGTTTTGTCATGCTTTACCTGTACTTCATGCCCATGCCTTTTGTTATTACGTTGAGATGGTGTAGCTTGTTGTTTTGATGCTTGCTTTATGCCTAGTTGCTGTTTTGGACAGATTGTGGTTATGACTTGTATAGTGTATGTGTTGAACCGTTGTTCTGTTTCGAGTATGCTCTATATGAAACTTGCTTGATTTTGCATGTAGTTTCATATTATCATGTTGCATCCTTGTTTTGAGGTGTTTGCTTGATGTTTGAATGCTTTTTGCATCAATGCCATGTTTAACTTGTTTTGCTCATATTTTCTAGGCCGTAGCTCCGAATTAAATGAACTTTATATGTAACTTGACTAGAATCTCATGTAAATCATCTTGGTGCATCTTAACTTGCTGTTTAACAACTTGAATATAAGGTTTGTTCAGATCTGGACCAATTTCGAATTTTGCATATGAGGACTTACCGGAATTGTTATATGTTGTTCCGGACCTCATTTAAACTTGCTTTGATGTGTTGCTCTTGTTTGCATCATCCCTTGCCATGAGTAACTTCATGTAGCCTTGTCATGAATCATACTTGGTTGAGCATCATACCTTGTTCATGTGTGGTGTGTTTACCATGTTGTGTGCTTCTTCTCGATAGTTCTTGTTTCGTTGTGATCGTGAGGATTCGTTCGTCTACCTTGGTTCGTCTTCGTGGCTTCATCTTCTTCATGGACTCGTTCTTCTTCCTTGCGGGATTTTAGGCAAGATGACCGCTACCCTGGATCTCACTACTATCATTGCTATGCTAGTTGCTTCGTTCTATCGCTATGCTGCGTTACCTATCTTTTGCTCATCAAGCCTCCCAAGTTGCCATGAACCTCTAACCTTTGACACCCTTCCTAGCAAACCATTGCTTGGCTATGTTACCGCTTTTGCTCAGCCCCTCTTATAGCATTGTTAGTTGCAGGTGAAGTTGAAGATTGCTCCATGGTGGACAGGATTATGTTGGGATATCACAATATCTCTTATATTATTAATGCATCCATATATTTGGTAAAGGGTAGAAGACTCGGCCTTATGCCTGGTGTTTTGTTCCACTCTTGCCGCCCTATTTTCCGTCATACCGATGTTATGTTCCCGGATTTTGCGTTCCTTACGCGGTTGGGCGATTTATGGGCCCCCCTTGACAGTTCGCTTTGAATAAAACTCCTCCAGCAAGGCCCAACCTTGGATTTACCATTTGCCTCACCACCACCTATACTTTTCCCTTGGGAGTCGCTCTCTCGAGGGTCATATTTATTTTAGCCCCCCCGGGCCAGTGCTTGTCTAAGTGTTGGTCCGAACCAAGCAGCCTGCGGGGCCACCTCGGGGAAACTTGAGGGTTGGTTTTACTCGTACCTTGACTTATCCGGTGTTTCCCTGAGAACGAGTTATGTGCAGCTCCTATCGGGATTGTCGGTGCATCGGGCGGCTTTGCTGGTTTTGTTTTACCATTGTCAAAATGTCTTGTAAACCGGGACTCCGAGTCTGAGCGGGTCTTCCTGGAAGAAGGAATATCTTTCATTGACCGCGAGAGCTTATCATGGGCTAAGTTGGGACACCCCTGCAGGGTTTAAACTTTCAAAAGTCGTGCCCGCGGTTATGTGGCAGATGGGAATTTGTTAATGTCCGGTTGTAGATAACTTGACACCAGATCCGGATTAAAACACATCAACCGTGTGTGTAGCCGTGATGGTCTCTTCTCGGCGGAGTCCGGGAAGTGAACACGGTTTCTGTGTTATGTTTGACGTAAGTAGGAGTTCAGGATCACTTCTTGGTCATTGCTAGATTCACGACCATTCCATTTGCTCTCTTCTCGCTCTTATTTGCGTATGTTAGCCACCATATCATGCTTAGTCGCGGCTGCAACCCCACCACTTTACCCCTTCCTTTCCCTTTAAGCTTTGCTAGTCTTGATACCCATGGTAATGGGATTGCTGAGTCCTCGTGGCTCGCAGATTACTACAACAACAATTGCAGGTACAGGTTTTGCGATGATCATGACGCGAGAGCGATGTTACTTGTTTTGGGGTTCTTCTTCTGCTTCTTCTTCGATCAGGGGATATTCCAGGTCGGTGGCCTGGGCTAGTAGGGTGGATGTCGTTTGAGCTTCTGTTTGTGTTTCATCCGTAGTCGGATGGTGCTCTTATGTAAGATGATGTTGTATTCGTGTGGCATCGTATGCCTCTTGTATGTATCCCCATCTATTATGTAATGTTGATGTAATGATATCCACCTTGCAAAAGCGTTTCAATATGCGGGTCTATCCTTGGTGGGACCTTCGAGTTCCTTTTGGATAGGGTCGCATATTGTGCGTGATAAGTTGGTATCAGAGCCTCGACCGACCTTAGGAGCCCCCTTGGTTGATCGTGTAGTTTGGCCGTTGTTGAGTCTAGAAGAAAAACTGTTTTCTGAGTCTAGTTATATCGGAGAGTAGGAATTCTTTTTACTCCTCAGCCCCTTCATCGCTCTGGTGAGGAATCTTGATGTAGGTGTTTTGAACTACTCCTCTTCCCCTTCAAATTGTTCTTTAGGTTCACGCAGTTGGTTTTCCGATCGTTGGCTCTCATCTCTTTTCATCCGGTGCATTTCTTGTCAAGTCGACTCGAGCCTCTTCATCTTTGCGAGTTCAATCCTCAGTTGTTTTCTTTTCCCACCCGCCCACCCTTCTTCCTCTCGGAACCGGAGTCCATAATCGAGTATCCATCCTACTCGTGCGAAGTCTTTGCTTTCTTCCCTCAATTATTTCAACCGGTGTTTTCTCTTCAAGATATTCATCGATTCCCCCTTCTAGTTGCCTGTGTTTTTCC
>NC_057798.1:767925828-767928285 GCF_018294505.1 Triticum aestivum | reverse complement strand
GAGCATCTATTCGAGAAGCTATTTCATTCGTGCGGAGCCTCTTCAGGTTTTCCCCTCAATTATCTCAACCGGTGAATTCTCGTTTTGTTCGACATTCTTCATCTCTTTTTCTTTTTCGGTGGATTCAATTCGAGTTTTTCGGTAGTGATTATATTCTTTTCCTCGGATCAAGTGTTTTCCCTGCTCGTTCGCCTCTCGCCAGTTTATCATTCCGGAGTTCGTAAGATATCTCAGGAGATTCGTATGTGTTCCAATTAATCCGAGGTTATCACCTCATTCAAATATTTCAATTGTTCTGGTGCATCATCTATCTGTTCAACATACCTTTCCAACGGTGTTATCTCTTCAGTGGGCCCTAACCCACAGGTCTTTTCCCAGGATCTTACCTGACTCTTCTGATTCCCCCGGAGTTATTCTCAATTCTTTTCAAGTGTGATGTAAGAATGGATCCCATCAGTCACATGCCTTCTCCAAGATCGCTTTCAAATTCTTTTCATCTTTGGTTCAACCCTTCCTCTTTCACATTCTCCCGGAGTGCCTTAACAAATTTTGATGGTGTTTTCTCGTCGTCATTTGAAGACCGAAGAAGAGTTCCTCTAAATCTTGTCCGTTCTCTCAAAGATTCATGGTTCTAGCTTCATGTTATCAGTCTCGAATTATTCCATTTGTCAGATATTCTTTTCATCCATCCGGAGTATTTCAGAAGTTGTTCTCCCGTTTCTTTTCACCGGAGGCCATCTTTCCATAAGAATTCTTCGTCCTCACATTTTAGCTACCGTTATCCAATTATCCCGGTGCTTTGTTCAAGTGTTCTTCAAGCATCTCATGATCTCCCTGTTCTTTTGCATCTAAATCCCCTAAAGCATAGTTGTTCCTCTAATTCTTCCCGGTGATTATTTCTCTTTCGTCAGTCATTTCCGAATTCTTATGGTGGTTCGTTCAAGATTCTTTTCCTTGTTTATCATATTAATCCATCCATTCTTTCCAATCCTACTGGTGGTTCATGAAGACCTTCTCAAGTTTGCGATATGTCACTTCTCAATTCTTTTTCAAGAAGAATAAGTAGTATGCTAAAATCCATTACTTGCCATCAATTTAATTTGATGAAGGTTAAGCATGCAATAAACCTTATTCTTATTTCATCCAAGTGAGTAATCCCTTCCTTCGGAGTTTGTTCTTGAGGAATAAATTCTAGTTCCAAGTGTTTTCATTTTTTTTCTTTTTTTTCCGGACTTCAAATTTTCCTCGGCCATTTCGTCGGAACCTCCATCTAAATCACCGCAAGGCTCATCATATTCTTTCTTCCTTCATTCTATCTCATCATCCTTTTGTCACCGGAGATCTCCATGGTGGTTCTTCATGATTTAATTCATTCTCCAAAGAGTTCATCAAGATTCTAATCGAAGGAGCTCAAGTATCCTTCTTCTTGCTTCCCGAGGTGCTAACTCTTTCAATTCTACCGGAGACTTTGCGTTGTTCATCTCACCAAGTGCCATCCCATCTTGGAGTTCATGTTCTATTCCTCCATGTTTCAGCCGGAGTGTTGCCTAAATCCTTTCAGTCTTATTCATTTCTTATCTCGTTCTAATAGGAGTGGTTTCATAGTCTATCTAATTCCGTGATCTTTCGATTCTCGTCATTCTCGTCGTTCCTCTCTTCTTCTCGTGTGCTCGCGATTCTTTGCTTCTTCTCTTGAGTTCTTGTTTCACCTATTCCCTTTTCCCTTCCATCTCGGTCCTAAGATCTCGGGACGAGATCTCTTGTTAGTGGAGGAGTGTTGTAACGCCCCGGATTCGTTGCGCCAGGTGTCTGCCAGTTATTCGTCGTTGTTGCCATGTCATTTGCTTGTGTGTTGCATTTTGCCATGTCATCATGTGCATTTTATTTTGCATACGTGTTCATATCATGCATCCGAGCATTTTCCCCGTTGTCCGTTTTGCAATCCGGCGCTCCTATGTCCTCCGGCGTTCCCCTCTTGTCTCTTTTCATGAGTAGGTGTTAAACATTCTCTGAATAGACCGAGTCTTTCCAAGCGGCCTTGGTATAGCACCGGTAGACCGCCTGTCAAGTTTCATGTCATTTAGAGGTCGTTTGATACTCCAACGGTTAACCGGGTAACCGTAAAAGCCTCTTTTATTTGCAGCCCAACACCCCCTCCAAAGTGGCCCAAAACCTAGCAAACTCCCCTCCATGCTCTCGGTCGTTCGATCACGATCGTGTGGGCGAAAACCGCACCCCATTTGGACTCTCCTAGCTCCCTCTACCTATAAAAATGCCTCCCCCTCTGAAATTCCGAGTCCAAACCCTAGCTTCTTCCTCCTCCCGCAGCCGGACACGTCCGGACCCCACCGGACATGTCCGCTCCGTCCGCGCCGCCGCCCTCAGTGAACCAGGACTCGCCACTTGTCCCGCACCGCCGTTCCCCGCGCCGCGGCCCGCCCGGCCCGCAGCTGGCCC
>NC_057798.1:767917210-767925264 GCF_018294505.1 Triticum aestivum | reverse complement strand
TCCCTGCCCGGCCGCCGCCGGCGCCGCCCTCCCGCGTCGCCGCCCGGCCTCCCACGCCGCCACGGAGTGCCGCCGCCGCCGCTCGCATCCGGCGTCGCGCCCCTCCCCTCCGGCCTTCTCCGACGCCAGATCCGGGGGCCCCATGCCCGGATCCGCCATCTCCGGCCCTCCCTCGTCTTCCCCGGCCACAGCTCCGGTGACCCCACTCCGGCGAGCCTCGGTTCCCGTGCCCGTTGACTTTCCCACGAGGTTGAATTTTCTGCAGTCCCTGAATGTGTGATATTTTATGCCATGTTCATCGCATCATAACTTGCTGCATACTGCTCCGTTTCGTGCGTGTAATATGTCAAATTGTTCGTCTCGACGAGTACTTAATTTCATTCCATTGCATCATGTTCATTTGAGTTCATCTTGATGCCCGAATCATCGTTGCAGGAGTGCATGTTGCTGTTAATCTGCTGAAACTGTTATAACTTGATGATTTGTCATTTTTGCCATGTTTGATGTGTGCATCCTATGAGGTTGATGTCTACATGTGTTTTGAACTATGTCCTGCCATCTTTACATAGGTGCCATCCATGTATTTTTTTCGTTTGTCTAGTGAGAGCATCAAGCTTGTTAAGTAGGGTACTTGCTGTTGCTGTTTTGCTAGGCTGAATCTATTATTTTGTGATGCGATGTAAACCTGCTGCTACAAGTCATTCTATGCATAATCTGGAGATGTTCACTAAAGATGATTTGTTATACATGTCATGCTCTATCCATCCATGCCCCTGGTTGCATTTATACCCTGCTGTAGGTTGTTGTTATCTTGCTCCAAAGTTGCTAAATAATGTTGCTGTCAACCTGTTAACATTAAGTTCAATGTTGCCATGTTTGTTGTTAGTGATCCATACACCCTATGAACTTGATCTTGCCATGCTTAGCTTTATAAACATGTCGTCTTACTATTGGTTGCCTTGCCATGCCATGTTTTGCTCTATGGTGAGTGGTCCAAACTCACCAACATGCCTACTTATCATTGTTCCTGCCATGTATGAATCTGTCATATAACTTGCCATGTTTACATGGGTGCCATCATATCTTCTGTTCCTTTGTGGCTCATGGTCAGTAAGGGATTTTTGTTCTATGCAATTAGTAGGTTCATGCCATGCCTTTGTTTGCCATTAGAAATTCATGTATCATGTTGTTTGATAGCTCTAAATATTGCAACCTGATGTTATTTCCTGATAAGTCTGAAACTGTTATTATTTGCAATCTTGCCATGTGTGTTTTCTGAAGATAGCTCAGTGTTCATGTTTTGTCATGCTTTACCTGTACTTCATGCCCATGCCTTTTGTTATTACGTTGAGATGGTGTAGCTTGTTGTTTTGATGCTTGCTTTATGCCTAGTTGCTGTTTTGGACAGATTGTGGTTATGACTTGTATAGTGTATATGTTGAACCGTTGCTCTGTTTCGAGTATGCTCTATATGAAACTTGCTTGATTTTGCATGTAGTTTCATATTATCATGTTGCATCCTTGTTTTGAGGTGTTTGCTTGATGTTTGAATGCTTTTTGCATCAATGCCATGTTTAACTTGTTTTGCACATGTCTTCTAGGCCGTAGCTCCGAATTAAATGAACTTTATATGTAACTTGACTAGAATCTCGTGTAAATCATCTTGGTGCATCTTAACTTGCTGTTTAACAACTTGAACATAAGGTTTGTTCAGATCTGGACCAATTTCGAATTTTGCATATGAGGACTTACCAAAATTGTTATATGTTGTTCCCGGCCTCATTTAAACTTGCTTTGATGTGTTGCTCTTGTTTGCATCATCACTTGCCATGAGTAACATCCTGTAGCCTTGTCATGCATCATACTTGGTTGAGCATCATACCTTGTTCATGTGTGGTGTGTTTACCATGTTGTGTGCTTCTTCTCGATAGTTCCTATTTCGTTGCGATCGTGAGGATTCGTTCGTCTACGCTTGGTTTGTCTTCGTGGCTTCATCTTCTTCATGGACTCGTTCTTCTTCCTTGCGGGGTTTCAGGCAAGATGATCGCCACCCTGGATCTCACTACTATCATTGCTATGGTAGTTGCTTCGTTCTATCGCTATGATGCGTTATCTTTTGCTCATCAAGCCTCCCAAGTTGCCATGAACCTCTAACCTTTGACACCCTTCCTAGCAAACCATTGCTTGGCTATGTTACCGCTTTTGCTCAGCCCCTCTTATAACATTGTTAGTTGCAGGTGAAGTTGAAGATTGCTCCATGGTGGACAGGATTATGTTGGGATATCACAATATCTCTTATATTATTAATGCATTTATATATTTGGTAAAGGGTAGAAGACTCGGCCTTATGCCTGGTGTTTTGTTCCACTCTCGCCGCCCTAGTTTCCGTCATACCGGTGTTATGTTCCTGGATTTTGCGTTCCTTATGCGGTTGGGTGATTTATGGGACCCCCTTGATAGTTCGCTTTGAATAAACTCCTCCAGCAAGGCCCAACCTTGGTTTTACCATTTGCCTCACCACCACCTATACTTTTCCCTTGGGAGTCGCTCTCTCGAGGGTCATATTTATTTTAGCCCCCCCGGGCCAGTGCTTGTCTAAGTGTTGGTCCGAACCGAGCAGCCTGCGGGGCCACCTCGGGGAAACTTGAGGGTTGGTTTTACTCATAGCTTGACTTATCCGGTGTTGCCCTGAGAACGAGATATGTGCACCTCCTATCGGGATTGTCGGTGCATCGGGCGGCTTTGCTGGTTTTGTTTTACCATTGTCGAAATGTCTTGTAAACCGGGATTCCGAGTCTGATCGGGTCTTTGTGGGAGAAAGAATATCCTTCGTTGACCGCGAGAGCTTATAATGGGCTAAGTTGGGACACCCCTGCAGGGTTTAAACTTTTGAAAGCCGTGCCCGCGGTTATGTGGCAGATGGGAATTTGTCAATGTCCGGTTGTAGATAACTTGACACCAGATCCGAATTAAAACGCATCAACCGTGTGTGTAGCCGTGATGGTCTCTTCTCGGCGGAGTCCGGGAAGTGAACACGGTTTCTGTGTTATGTTTGACGTAAGTAGGAGTTCAGGATCACTTCTTGATCATTGCTAGATTCACGACCGTTCCATTTGCTCTCTTCTCGCTCTTATTTGCGTATGTTAGCCACCATATCATGCTTAGTCGCGGCTGCAACCCCACCACTTTACCCCTTCCTTTCCCTTTAAGCTTTGCTAGTCTTGATACCCATGGTAATGGGATTGCTGAGTCCTCGTGGCTCACAGATTACTACAACAACAGTTGCAGGTACAGGTTTTGCGATGATCATGACGCGAGAGCGATGTTACTTGTTTTGGGGTTCTTCTTCTACTTCTTCTTCGATCAGGGATAGATTCCAGGTCGGCAGCCTGGGCTAGCAGGGTGTATGTCGTTTGAGCTTCTGTTTGTGTCTCATCCGTAGTCGGATGGTGCTCTTATGTAAGATGATGTTGTATTCGTGTGGCATCGTATGCCTCTTGTATGTATCCCCATCTATTATGTAATGTTGATGTAATAATATCCACCTTGCAAAAGCGTTTCAATATGCGGGTCTATCCTTGGTGGGACCTTTGAGTTCCTTTTGGATAGGGTCGCATATTGGGCGTGATAGCTTGGCATGAAGCTCCGCGGTCGGCAGCACCGTGGTTTCTGCTTTTACATCTAGGGACTGAATAAGGGAAAGGAGCCTTTCCTTTTCGACCTTATAAATCCCGCTAAGGTGCTTAGCCCACCCACGCAGGAAACTCCTCAAATGCCTAATCCTATTCTGCCAGCGCTGAAGCGCAGTCTTCCCTCCTGAATCCTTAGCCCACTCTCTAGCCACGAGATCAAGGAAGCCTTCTCGTTCAAACCAAGCCAGCTCAAAGGAGAACGCGTTTTTGTTCCCCAAGTGGGTGGCCTCACCAGAGTCCACAAATAATGTCGTGTGGTCAGAAATACCATGGAACAAAGCCTAGACTGTTACTATAGGGAACTTCTATTCCCAATCGACACTAGCCAACACTCGATCCAACTTCTCATACGTCGGATTTGGCAGCGCGTTAACCCAGGTAAATTTTCTACCCAGAGCTCAATTTCTCTCAGGTCCAGACTTTCAATAATAGTATTGAACATGAACGACCATCTGCCGTTAAAATTATCATTGTTCTTATCCTCACACCTTCTAATTATATTGAAATCACCCCCACTAGGATAGGAAGCTGCTCGGAACCGCAAATCCGAACGAGATCAGCCAAGAACTCGGGCTTGAGTTCTGGCTGCGCGGCACCATATACCGCAACCAGAGCCCAATTAAACCCATCTTCCTTCGAACGCACCCGAAACTTGACTGCAAAGTCACCCATAACCACACTTCAAACCTCTAGCGCTTTGCATCTAACGCCGAGTAAGATTCCACCCGATCTCCCTCTCGGTGGCAGGCAATGCCAATCAAAATCAATACCTCCCGACAAAGTATTTAGAAATTGTGGTGCAAAGTTATGTCTACCAGTCTCCAATAGAGCGATAAAATCTAAACGATGTTCGACAGACACCTCAGCAAGAAACCTTCTTTTAGCCAAGTCCTTTAGACCTCTGCTATTCCAAAAGATTCCTTTCATAGTTCATCATGGAATTTTTTAGCTGTACGAATCCTACCACTCCTACGCACTGCGGACACCAGGTACACCTTCTGTTTACACTTGCATTTAGAGACAATTTGACTCTGCAACCGGTCCTCACAACCAGTGTCAGGAGGGCTAGCCATAACCATCTCAGTAGAATCATCCTCTACTTCCGTCTCAGTAATAGGTGGCATAAGATCCGCACAAAAATTGTCGAGCACCCTGACCCCGAGCGCATCTACCTCAAAATCACTCATGGGTTTAACCGCCGCAATATTACGAATCATCTCTAAGGCCCGCTCAGCCTCTAGATCCAGAAGATCATTAACATAATTAGAGATTTCAGTGACATTACTACCCATTGAAAGTCCTAATTGATTTGCATTTTCAACAATCTCATCATTTGAAAAATGCAGAATGGAATTAGAAGTATTGACCGACATACCAGTAGTGACCTCAACGTCACGGAGCATGGCCGCCCTCATGGCGCACCGCTGCTGAATGTCGTCCACGTCCGGCTGAGTCTGGAGACGGCCACTCACCCGGCGCCCCTCAGACATCGGATCCTGAATCCCTCCAAACGCAATGACCTCCTCCCGAGATATCCTGGTCGGGGTCGGGCCTCCTGCCTCACCCCAACTGGTAGGCTGGACCACTTGCACGGTCTCCCCCGCAGCCTCGCCAGGAAGTGGAAAGGCACTCACCAAGACCTCGGACGCCTGGCGCGCCCCGCATGACGGAGCCGGCAGCGAGCGGGGTGAAGGGAGTGCCAGGGCCGCCTGCCCTAGCTCCCCACCCAGCACCGGAGAGGGCACCACCTGCCACGAGCCCTCTCCCGAAGGCAGAGCCGCCACCAGCAGAAAGGTAGGCCCGACGGGAGAGGAGGTATCCGAGGCCACCTGCCCCAGACCCCTTCCCAACGAAGAGAAGGACACGGGTGTCACCTGCCCCGAATCCCCTACCTCAGCAGGAGAAGAGCAACCCGAGGCCGCCTGCCCCGGGACTCCTCCCGACAAACCAGCCAGGACCACCGGCGTCACGTCCTGAGGGGGTACAACGTGCTGAGCATGAGAGGGAGTGGCCACCTGTCGACTCACCTCCTCCTCTCCCCAGGCCGAGGTCGACGAAGCCCCAAGATCCCCAGGAATAGTACACATAGTATCCTCAAACCCCAAAGCAGGCAACGCAAGCTCAGAAGCCTCCTCGGACTCGACCCGATCACTCCACAGCCTCGGGGGTGCAGAAGAGGGTCCGAAAGACCCAAATCTCAGAGTCGTCGTAGGCACCGAGGAGGGTGGGGCTGCACCATCCCCGATCGTCGCGGTCTCGGACCCCGGTCCCTTGGACAGCTGTTGTCCAGAGTCCTCGACCGGTGGCTCCTCTACTCTCACACTGCCGTCACCCTCGTGCATGTCCACGTCGGACTCGTGAGCCGCCGCAGCCAGAAGGTTCTAATCCTCAAACTCAATAACCAGATAATAGCATCCCAGATCCTACCACTTGCCTGAAATGTGACGATTTGATCCAAAACTTGCAAAACTTGCACTGTATGTGATGTTTTAGTCCAGAGCCAATCAGCACTACAAGCGGCAGCCTAGAGGTCGTTGAGCGCCCGCACTTTTGCACAAAACCCCCTGCCATTCCATTTAATCACCCCGCACTATAGCCGTCCAGCAGAGGCGGACCGTGCTGAAGCACTTGATAAATCGATGCAAAGGCCTGCGATTAGCGAGTGGGAGACAATGCTCAGCTCAGCTCGACGGCATGCTTGACATGAGGCATGAGGCGCGCATGTACAACTAAACGGCTGGTTCATGCTGCAGACATGTACATATGTATCCATGGTTTGTTGGTTGACACAAGCAGCCTCCTATCCAGTACATATGACTGGATCAATTGCAATGGCTTGGCCATCTGGGAGACGATGCTCAGCTCGATGTAATGCTTGACAGAAGACACGCATGTTGTCGCCATGGAGTGAAGGAGTGCTGGGCACTTCTTGGCGGCTCGAGAGCATTGCATTCGGTGAAGATGTTTACTGCAGAGATGCCCACGGAAGTTCAGAAACTACAGAGAGAACAAAAGTCCTAGAACAGTTATGATACAAACAAGGTTCTACGTACTGCCACATTTGGGATCCATGGGGCCAGGGCAGGTCACCCTACAATTCTGCAAAGTTCTTCTACATAGCATGCACGGAGAAGCACCACGTCACTTGCTCCGTCAACTTGTCCATTGCGCTTCTCAGTCGCCCCGCTATGCCGATGGATGCCACGAGGAGCACAGCAATGTACGCCGAGACCCTGACGACCAGCGCAAGACGTAGACAGACGTCCTCACCCTCCTGCAGCTCCCAGCGGCGTATGCATCCATGAGTCCAAACAGGTCCAGGATCATGGCGGCGTGCTGCGCCAAGAGAGCCGGCGGGGGTGTCGCTCACCCTCTTGATCAGCAGTAGAAGAAGGCCTTGTACCGGCGCGGGTAGTTGCTCGTGAGAACCGGATCGCCGGCGATGTGGCCGGTCGAGACGGCGCCGCCCCAGAGGCCACCCGGCGGGCTCATCGCGGCCTGGTACGTGACGGCGGCGGCGAGCAGCAGCAGGTATTTGGGCAGCTTCTCGTCCTAGAGATCACGCGTCCCTCCGGCGGCAACGGCCGTGCCATGCCGCCCATCGCCTCCGGCCTGGTCTTCAAGACATCAACTACGCCGAGCTTTGACAGGAGCCTCTTGGCATTTGATAAGACCTCTCGCTGTCTCCGACAAGACCAGCGTGACCTGGAGAGCGATGTGAGTAGAACTGCGAATGTCAGAAACTCAGAACGAGGACGTAGATCGAGGTCGACATCTTCTGGCATGTAAGACAATAAGTTTGGGGAACTAGCTCAACCCTCTAGGGGTGGCCTATCTCTCTCTCTCTCTCACACACACACACACACACACACACATATATATATATATAATGAAGGGGTACAATGTTATATCATACGTACATATACGTACACATATACATAAGCTATACAGTCTAACACCCTCCCTCAATCTTAGCCACTTCCTAAAGATCTAGAAGGGTGAGATTGCGCTGACAATTCTAAAACTGTAGTAGAGGTAATGGCTTGGTGAAGATGTCTGCAAGTTGATCCTTGGAAGAGATGAACTTGATCTGTAGTTGCGTCTGAGATACCCGTTCCCGTACAAAATGATAGTTCACTTCGATGTGTTTCGTTCGGGCATGGAATACCGGATTAGCAGATAGGTATGTAGCACCGATGTTATCACACCAAAGAATAGGAGACTGTGATTGAGATATACCCAACTCCTGAAGCAAAGACTTCCAGATAATTTCTGCAGTTGCATTAGCCATAGCCTTATACTCAGCTTCCGTACTGCTACGCGAAACAGTAGCTTGTTTTCGAGCACTCCAGGCGATCAAGG
>NC_057798.1:767914580-767916839 GCF_018294505.1 Triticum aestivum | reverse complement strand
ATCAAAATATGCTGAAATGACCCCAGAGGGGTTCGGTCGAATGTGCAAACCATAGGACAATGAAGTGAATGTAGCGCAAGATGCGCTTAACCGCGGACCAATGAGTGTCACGAGGTGCCTGGAGATATTGACATACTCTGTTGACGGCAAAGGATATATCTGGACGGGTGATCGTCAAGTACTGCAACCCACCAACAATACGCTTGTACTGTGTCGCATCAGCAGAGGGAAGGAGCTCGCCATCTACAACAGTGATCCTGTCAGTAGCAGACATAGGTGTAGTAGTCGGTTTGCACTTAAGCATTCCAGCCCATTGCAACAAGTCCAAAGAGTACTTCTTCTGCGTCATAACAAGACCATCAGAGACAGAAGCAACTTCCACACCAAAGAAGTAGTGAAGCTTCCCAAGATCTTTGACCGCAAAGTCAGCACCAAGAAACCGAACAAGAGCAGCAGCAGCCAACGGAGAAGAACTGACAAGTATAATATCATCCACATAGACCAGCAGATACATGGTAACTTCGGGCCTTTGTAGAAGAAATAACGAAGAGTCAGCAGCCGATGATGCAAAACCATGAGCACGAAGGGCTGTCGCAAGACGAGCACGCCAAGCACGGGGAGCCTGCTTCAGACCATAGAGTGCTTTAGTGAGCCGACACAGATAATCAGGACGATCAGGATCAGAGAACCCCGGGGGCTGCCGCATATAGACCTCCTCCTTCAAAACACCATGGAGAAAGGCATTCTGCACATCAAGCTGACGAAGAGACCAACCCCGAGTAACTGCAAGAGAGAGAAGAATCCTGATAGTAGTAGGTTTAACGACTGGACTGAAGGTGTCTTCATAATCAAGACCATAACGCTGCCGAAAACCTCGAGCAACCAGCCGCGCCTTATAGCGCTCAATAGAACCATCAGAATGCTTCTTCACTTTGAAAACCCATTTAGAATCAATGACATTAACACGAGGTGGTGGCGGAACAAGAGTCCATGTCTTGTTACGAAGAAGAGCATGGTACTCCTGCTCCATAGCCCCTCGCCAACGAGGAATACTGAGAGCAGCTTGATACGTACGAGGCTCAGAGGTAGGATCCGCATGAGCAGCAGCCAGACATGCAGCCAACCAAGCAACAGTACCATCAGTGCGCTGTTTGGGCTAAAACACACCACTGCGACTCCACGTGTGTGGTCGTTGAGGAGCCACAGGATCCGGAGAGGGCTCAGGTGATGAAGGCGGCGACGGTGATGACGACACCTCGGTCAGTGACAGAGAGGCCTCGGTGAGCACCGGCGAGAGAGCACCGGGGGCAGGTGAGCTCGGCCCAGGCGAAGACAGCCCAGGCAAGCACGACCCAGGAGAAACCGGCGTGGCAGGCCTAGGAGGCGACGGGGCCGGCTTGGCCAGGCGAGGTGGTGGGGCCGGCTCAGAGGCCGGCTCAGGGGCCAGGGGCACCGAGCCGGTCGGCCCAGGCAATGACGTAGGCGGCCCAAGGACCAAAGGCGCCGGTCCAGAGGCCAGGGACGCCGAAGCACACGGCGTGGCAGAGGGTTCGGTCAAACGTGCATGGGCACGAGGACCGAGGCCATGCAGGGGCACACCATGATCGTCGTGAACCGCTGGTAAGCAGACGAGGGAGATGATGGCGCCTCCGAAATCTCCAAACGAGCCCCACGTTCAGTGCCTGCACCATGGTTAGGCAACAATATAGGAGAGTATGCAACATCATCAAATTGGTCAGATGCAACAGAGGATGAATGCAAAGATGGTGGTTCAGCAGTGGACACAGGAAGCTTGGCAAAGGGAAAAACATGCTCATCAAACACGACATCCCGAGATATATAGGCACGATTTGTGGGAACATGAAGACATTTGTAACCTTTATGAAGATAGCTATAGCCAAGAAAGACACACTTCTTGGAACGAAACTCAAGCTTGCACTTGTTATATGGGCGGAGATGCGGCCAGCAAGCACACCCAAAAACCTTAAAAAAGGTATAATTAGGTTGTTCATTAAGGAGAACTTCAATGATTTTCAAGACACGAGTGAGAGTGCGGTTTATGAGAAAACATGCAGTGGTGAGAGCATCACTCTAGAACCGAAACGGAACCGATGCATGGGCCAAAAGAGTAAGACCAGTTTCAACAATGTGACGATGCTTACGTTCCACAGAACCATTCTGTTGATGTGTATGTGGACATGCCAAACGGTGAGCAATCCCAAGCGACTGAAAGAAGGAGATGAGGTTGCGATACTCGCC
>NC_057798.1:767906125-767914433 GCF_018294505.1 Triticum aestivum | reverse complement strand
CCCCAGTCCGACTGGACATGAACAATTTTGTGCTTGAGAAGGCGTTCAACATGTTTTTGAAACTGAACAACAATGTCAAACACATCAGATTTGTGTTTAATAAGATAAAGCCAGGTAAAGTGACTATAAGCATCAACGAAACTGATATAATAATTGTGACCACTGACAGAAGTCTGAGCAGGACCCCATACATCTGAAAAAACAAGTTCTAAAGGATGTTTCACCTCACGACTAGACTCTGGAAAAGGAAGTTGATGACTCTTCCCCTGCTGGCAAGCATCACATACTGCTACATCTTTATTACTATACATGCTAGGAAGCTCATGATGACGCAAAACATGACGAACGATAGGTGTGGCCGGGTGACCAAGACGAGCATGCCACTGTGACGGAGATACCTGAACTTCACTGAACACGCGAGCGACACCAGGATGCTCTAGACGATAGAGGCCCTGGCACAACCGCCCGCTAAGAAGAATTTCCCTCATGCCCCGATCCTTAATAAAAAGATCAGAAGGATGAAATTCACAAAGCACATTGTTATCACGTGTGAGTTTAGGAACAGAAAGAAGATTACGTGTCACAGAGGGAACTCTAAGCACATTACGAAGCTGAAGACTCATATTTGCATGCCTAGTTAGAAGAGATGCTTGACTAATATGAGATATATGCATACCTGCTCCATTGGCGGTGTGGATCTTGTCGGAGCCATGGTAGGGTTCGCGAGTATGGAGCTTTCCCATCTCACTCGTCAGATGCTCCGTTGCCCTAGAGTCCATGTACCAGTGAGGATCAATAGAGTAGGACTAAGTGTGCCCTTGCTGCTTCGTGGACACCGGCCTATCTGTCATGGCCACCTGACGCGCAAAGTTGCATGTGTCCTTGCCATCATTGCCGAGGCCCAAAAAACTCTTCTGAAAGCGTTTCTGACACTTAGAAGACCAGTGCCCATCGGGGCCACAAAGCTGACACACGCGCTTACCGCCAGCCCCCGGTAATATCGCGGTAGGAGGGGGGCGAGGCGGGAGGTGGTGGCAGCCCCGAAGGAGCCCTGGATGATGAAGAAGTGCGACCATCCTTGGTGGCGGCGTTGGCCGAAGGGAGCCGCTGCTCCTGGAGCGGCGTGTCTCGACCCGCTGCTTAGTGAGAAGGAGGCGGGAAAAGATCTCGTGCACCATCATGGGGTTCGAGTTGCCCCGCTCGTTGATGATCTCGACCAAGGTATCATACTCCTCATCAAGACCATTGACAACGAACGAGTTGAACTCGGCGTCGGTGAGTGGCTCGCCGATGGAGGCCAACGTGTCGGCAAGGCCCTTGACCTTGTTGTAGAACTCAGTGGTCGTGGAGTCAAGCTTATGACACTCCCCAAGTTGACGACGGAGTGCAGAAACACGAGCCTACGACTGTGCTGCAAACGAGCGCTCGAGGATGGTCCACGCCTCATGAGACGTCTTGGCGAAGACAACAAGGCCGATAACAGCCGGAGTGAGCGACCCCTGGATGGAGGATAGGTTCGCCTGGTCCTGCCCCATCCAAACACGGTGCGCCGGATTATAAACCGGGCCGTGCACGCTATCGATTAGCGCAGGGGGCAGGGGAGAGAGACATCAACATAGCCAAGCAGGTAGTGGCTCCCAAGAAGCGGGAGAACCTGCGCACGCCAGAAGATGTAGTTGTCCGATGACAACTTGATGGTGATGAGATTGCCGAAGTGAAACGGCGGCGGCGCAGAGAACCTGTGGAGTAGGCTACCGGAGGCGAAAGCGCCATGGGGGCAGGGGCCACAGGTGCAGGGACGAACGGTGCGGTGGCCGCAGGGACGGACGGCGCAGTAGCCGCGCCTGACGCGGAGGCCGACAGCGGGGCGACGGTGGCGTCGCTGACGGAGGCGGGCGAAGAGGCGCCCGTCGTGACGCTGGCAGTGTGGATCACCAGCGAGTTGCCCGGCGACGAGGAGAAGAAGGAGCAATGCTCCTCGTCCCGATCGGGAGTGACGCGGCCGCGGCAGAGTTGAGGGTCCGTGATAGTAGAGCTGCGAGGGAGGTCGGCAGGTAGCTGGCCGTGGAGGAGCCCGAGGCAACGGATCGCAACATGGCGGTGACGGCGCGATCACAAGGACAGCGACGGCGCGGCAAGATCGACGAGAACGGCGGCGGCGGCATAGGGTTGTAGCGGAAGCGTTTGACCTAGTCTGATACCATGTAAGATAATAGGTTTGGGGAACTGGCTCAACCCTCTAGGGGTGGCCTATCACATATATATAATGAAGGGGTACAATATTACATCATACGTACATATACGTACACATATACAGAAGCTATACAGTCTAACACGACAGCTCCCGGTGGCGAAGGCGCCCATGAGGCCGATGAGGTCAAGGATCACGCACACCCGCAGTGCGTGAGACCGTATCCCTCTCGCCGACAGCTTCCTGTTCACCAGCAGCATGATGACGGCAAGGGACGCGACGAAGGCCGTCGCGTTGCAGTAGAAGAAGGCCACGTAGCGGAGCGGGTAGTTGTCGTTGAGCACCGGGTCGCCGACGACATGGCCGATCTTGTTCTCTTGCTAGAAGCCGCCCGGTGGGCCCATGTCGGCTTGGTAGGTGAGGCTCACCGCAAGGACCTCAAGAAGCAGCAGAAGCTTCCGCCTCTTCTCCAGTGTCCATTCGATGTCCGCCGCCTCCTCCTCCCCTTGCTCGGGGTGCTCGATGTTAGCTTTTTAATCTTGATCATGTATCTGCATGTTTATTTCGTTCATGCATGTAGTTCAGATTGTCTAGGGCATTGTAGGCAGGTGAACCTTTCCGGAGCGTACACGAGGCGAGATGCCCGAGCTGGTCGTGCGACGCGGCCGGAGTGCAAGGCGTGAAGCCATGCAACAACGACAGTACACGAGGTGGAGGACAACCTGTGTGAACCAGTCCTGGAGCCGGTTCTTAAACTAAGTAGCCAAGTAGATCAGGACTAGTAGTTGATGCATGCACGTTCTGTTGGCCGGGTTATGAGGCCGTTGTGAGAACGTTGCGCAAGGGCCAAGCATTGGCGTGCATGCAGTTAGTGGGTGCATGGGTTAGTGGCGTTAGTTGCCGAGTATGGTGGTTGGGCTGTGTGTGTGCGTTTCCTATTTAACTTGTAATCATGTTTGCTTTCGGTTAAGAGAAACAGAGGCAAAGAGAAAAGGTTGGGCTGTGAGAGTCCGACGCCAAACACCTGTGTGTCCATTTTCTTGAGTTGGTTGTGTGAGGCAGCCGTGAGGGAGAAGAGGGGCCGAGAGAGTCAGCTCCAACATTTGGTATCAGCGCTAGGTGATGACGAAGACGATGCCGCGTGACTCTTCAGCGAGTGGAGCGTTGGTGCCGAGCGACTCGGCGGCGATGGCGGCTGCCGCGACGGCGGCGACGACGGCGGCGGCGGGGAAGCTCCCGTTCCCGCTGCTCACGAGGACGAACTACGCGGCGTGGGCAATGAGGATGAAGTACCTCTTGCGCGCCAATGGCGCGTGGGGTGCCGTTGATCGCGAGGCCTCATCGGAGGTCGACAAGGGCAAGGAGGAGATGGCCATGACGATCATCTCCCAGTCCATCGATGACTCGACGCTGCTGCGGGTTGCGGAGAAGGAGACCGCAGCCGATGTGTGGGCGGCGCTACGCTCCATGCATGTGGGCGTCGAGCGCGTCCGAGAGGCGAGGTTTCAATCCTTGCGATCGGAGTTTGATGGCCTCAAGATGGGTGATGTGGAGTCCGTGGATGATTTCGCGGCGAGGTTCACGACTCTCGTGGGGCGCATCCGTGAGCTTGGTGATGCGATGGAGGAGAAGTACGTCGTGAAGAAGCTGCTCCGAGCCGTCTCCAACAAGTTCATCCACATTGCGTCATCGATTGCGTTGTTCGGCGACACCAACAAGATGGCCATGGAGGAGGCCATTGGTTCACTGAAGGCGCACGAGGAGCTCGTCAAGGGGCGGGAGACGGCACGTGAAGAAGAGCAGCTCCTCATGGCGAGAGGGCATGACTCATCGCGAGGATGCAGCCGTGGTGGCCGTGGCCGTGGCCGTGGACATGGCCGCAGTGGAGGGCGCAGAGACAAGAGCGAGGTACAATGCTATAACTGTGATGAGTTTGGGCATTTTGCTTGGGAGTGTCCGGAGAAGAAGAAGGACAACAAGGACAAGGCACTGCTCGGCGTCGAGGACGAGCCAGCTCTTCTCTGAAGCTGTTTCACAAGTGAAGGATCAAGATTAAGGAGGAGATTGTTAGCTTTTTAATCTTGATCATGTATCTGCATGTTTATTTCGTTCATGCATGTAGTTCAGATTGTCTAGGGCATTGTAGGCAGGTGAACCTTTCCGGAGCGTACACGAGGCGAGATGCCCGAGCTGGTCGTGCGACGCGGCCGGAGTGCAAGGCGTGAAGCCATGCAACAACGACAGTACACGAGGTGGAGGACAACCTGTGTGAACCAGTCCTGGAGCCGGTTCTTAAACTAAGTAGCCAAGTAGATCAGGACTAGTAGTTGATGCATGCACGTTCTGTTGGCCGGGTTATGAGGCCGTTGTGAGGACGTTGCGCAAGGGCCAAGCATTGGCGTGCATGCAGTTAGTGGGTGCATGGGTTAGTGGCGTAGTTGCCGAGTATGGTGGCTGGGCTGTGTGTGTGCGTTTCCTATTTAACTTGTAATCATGTTTGCTTTCGGTTAAGAGAAATAGAGGCAAAGAGAAAAGGTTGGGCTGTGAGAGTCCGACGCCAAACACCTGTGTCTCCATTTTCTTGAGTTGGTTGTGTGAGGCAGCCGTGAGGGAGAAGAGGGGCTGAGAGAGTCAGCTCCAACACTCGAACAGCTCCTTGAGCTAGTTGGGTGCGCAATGCTCCATCTTCTCACTCAACGCTTGGCTCCATGCCGAGCGAGTCGGCCACACTTCTAGCATGAAGACCACGACATGGATGCCGACGTAGAGGAACACAGGAACGACGAGCAGGGAGACGTACACGGATTTGGACACTTGCCGGCAGCTCCCGGCCACGTAGGCGCCAATGAGGCGAAACAGATCCATGATCATGGCGACCTGCAACGTGCAGTACTTGATCCCCTGGGTGCTGAGTATGTTGCTCAGGAGGAGTATGAGTATGATGAGCGACGCGATGAAGGCGGTGGCGTTATACTAGAAGAAGGCCAGGTATCGCCGGGGATACGTGATGTCAAGGATCGGGTCACCGGCGATGTAGTGGCCTGTAGTGCGGGGTGATTGAATGGAACGGCAGGGGGTTTTGTGCAAAAGTGCAGGCCCCGAGAGCAACTCCAACGGGGCGACCAAACGGACGCGCGCTTTGTCCACTTTTCATCCATTTGGGTCGGCCAGGCGGACATGCGCGTCCGCATTCTGAAATGGGTCGGCTTGACCGACGAACGGGGAGGCTGCCCCAAATGTGCCGGCGTGCAAAAAAGATAAAGCTAACACGAAATAAACATAAAATAAACATAATTAAACATAAGTGGCCGGTCAAACGCCGGCCAAAGTCCACTTAAACCTATTAAACATTAAAAAAAGTCTGCGCCCGCCTGCTGCCACCTCGCACGCTGTCCTAGACGTCATCGGCCTTTCCCTTGCCCTTGCGTCGACGCCGCCGTCGCCATTGCCGGTGAGGTCGATGAAGACGGGAGCAGGGCCAGCCCACCCGAACGCCGCCTGGTACGCTGCCAGGATAGCCTCCTCCGGCGCCTGCTGGGGCGGCGGCATTGCGGCTAGCCGCGCGCGCTCATCCTCCTTCTCCTCAAGACGGAGCGCCTCCGCATCACGTTGGAGCATGGCCTCGTAGCGCATTTGCTCCTCGTCGTCGGACTGCTCCTGGCGGAGCTAGTGCGCCTTCTAGCGCTCGAGGTGGGCGGACTCCTGCTCCGGCGTCGCGGTGAAGTGGACGGGAGGCGCGCTCACCCACTCGCAGTACTGGCCCGTCCACGAGTAGGCCTCCTCCGACCAAGTGGGTGGACGAGGGGAGCGCTTCCGCGTCGGCTCCGGCTCCGGCTCCGGCTTGGGCTGGATGGGCGGCGACGGTGGCGGTGGTGTGGCACGAACAACGGGGAGTGGACGGAGTCTCCCGCCACCGAAAAGGTAAGGGCTTGCTCCAGCCCATCCCAGTGCGCGTCCTCCTCGAGGGTGTCCATCTCCTCATATATAGGGTGTCCATCTCCTCATATATCTCGCGCACACACTTGGTCTGGTGTCTAGCGCGCGCTTCCCTGGCCCACATGTTGCGCGTTCGAACCACCCGCCCACGTGTATTTTTTCTTTTGTTTCTCAATATCCCACTGACATATGAGTTCAACCTGACGAGCGGGGCCATTCTGACGTGGCATATGGTGGAATACACAATACGTATGCAATATGTAGAGCTAGGACTGGCGTTTCAATCTCAAGAACCGTACTGACCATGTATTTTTGTGTACCGGGATCGTATTGAAGCAATACACAAGTTGCAGGACTGAGTTGGACGTCGCCAGTGAGTACGAGAACTATAGATGCAATTATCTCTGTCTCGGGACGTGGGCATTCCAAGATTTACAAGGAGCAATGCCCTTGCCCTAGAGGCATGGGATCGTTGGAGCATCTTCAACGTGGGATTGTGGAGGTACCGTCTCCACTCGTCAGTATTCTCGACCGGCATCACACGTGCACCGACGGATGTTATTGGCGCCGCGGACGACTCTTGGCGGCATTCACTCCGCGTGGCTTGTGCAGGATATTCACGCCGCGTGAAAATGTCCAAATGCAGATCGTGCTCGCTATGCATCATCTTCATTTCCTCGCCCGCTCAAGCATGGATCACCATTGCTCTTTTTTCCCTTTCCTTTTTTACTCTGGCCATCCATGATTTTGCTTTTGTCAAGTGTGATACTTTATGTGTGTTGGTTGTCTGTGTACATCCTAAGAGCATCTTCACTCGTTCGGCGCCCCAGGAACTTGAAATAGTGCCTCCTGGGGGGCGAGCCGGTGTAATGCTCGCCGTGGGGGCGGTCGGGTTCCCACTCGCCGCCCCAAGTTGGCTCCCAGACGCTTTTTTTATTAGTTCGGCTGAGTTTGGACAAAATTTGGACAAAATTCATTCATATTCATATTTATACATAATTTGAAAGGCATAAACCTAAAAAAAACATAAAACTACGCTGCTGCCCGCAGCTGCCGCCGCCGTCCTGAGCCTTCTACATGCCGAGGAGACTGTAGAAGGCGGTGTAGTCGCTGCCGTCGCCGCCGCCATCGTCTTCGTCGTCGTCGTCCAGCACGCTACCGCCGTCCTTGCTGCAACCCTGCCCTGGATTGCCTTGGCGGACGGGCTTGGTAGGCGGTGGTGCCTTGTTGTCGCTATCGTCGAGGACGATGATGTCGGCTGCGGCGATCTCCTCGAGGGCACGACGCTGGCACTCCATCACCTCGCCGACGTAGTCATCCCGCGCCCATTTGAGGGCGGTCTCGTCGGCGGCGGCCATGTCGACGTGCTCCTGTTTCATGACGACGGGCGGCGTCCCCGGCTCCCTCTTCGGCCTGACCAAGCGAAGGTGGCCTCGGGAAGGAGGGGAAGGCTAGCGGCGACCCTCGTTTATGATGAGGCCGCCGCCACGGCTGCGCGGATGCCTCGTCATCTCCACGGGCTCGGCCTTGACGGGTTCGGGCTTGACAGTGGCGAGCGGCACAGCGCCGGAGGAGCAGGAGGAAGAGGAGGAAGAGCCGCCCGCCATGCGCCTCGGCGGCCAAGAGCTGCCGCTCCGGCGGGAGGCTGGGGTCGTCGGGGGTGCTGGGTACTCGAGAGGCGGCTCATTGCCGCCCTCAAGGTGCTCGAGGGGCGTGGAGAGTACGCCGAGGGCGCCCCACCATAGGTGGCGGCCGTCGGTGTTGTGGTGTCCCCGTACCGGCGCGTTGTTGGTGGAGACGAGCTGCTCCTCGTGGCGCCGCCGGAAGTACTCCGTCCAGAACGTGTGGTTGCCGGTAGCGTACTTCGGAAGGCCCAACACCTCCTACGGCAGGGAGGCCCGAACACGCGCGATCTCGGCGTGGCGGCGGTCGGCATCGGTCGGCGGCGGGGTGACGGGGATGCCTCCTAAGCCTCCACGAGCCCGGCACGCGCATGTCCGGCGGTGCCGGGTAGTTCGCCTCGTAAAGGAGGTATGTCTCCCACTTGTGGATGTGGCATCGGCCAAAGCCATTGGTCGCAGCTCCCTCGCCGGGGTATCTCTCACCCATCGTGGTTGCAGGCATGGAGGAAGGAGAGAGAGAGGGGCGTCGGCGGCGAGGGAGGCAAAGACTTCACCGAGG
>NC_057798.1:767817418-767905812 GCF_018294505.1 Triticum aestivum | reverse complement strand
AATGGAAGGCTGACCGGCGGCTGTCTTGGCATTGATTCCCCGCGGGAAACCGAGGCGACGGGGATGACAAATGCGGCGGGTCCACCAGGCTTTCGCGTTAAATTCGGCTCTAATTAGCAAAAAGTGGTTTCAGGAGGCGCGACTGAGTCTTTTTTAGCGCCGGTTATAAAAAAAAGCCTTGGGGGCTTGTTGGGGGGCATATAGAAGTCGGATGTACGTTTATTGTGTCTGTACCACCTATTCACTTTCATTAATGGTAATAACGAAGAACGTCCTTTACCAAAAATAAAAATTCCCCTCGCCAAACACGCAGTGAATTGAAAAATGCTGACAAATGGGAGCTGGCATAGAGATGCTGAGATGGAACGTGGGTGGGATCCATTTGGATATACATATGTGGGCTGCATGGTGTATTGTCGTCTGCCCTATTTTCTACTGTATTTTATCGAGTGGGCTGCAAGTGGAGGGGCGTGCATGGTATTGGATGTGCGTTTCTATATCTGCCCTATTTTCTGTGATCTGATCTCTCTCTCTCTCTCAGACTCCAGCATTCCAGCGCCGCTCTCCTTTCAACGAATCTCCCCTCCCCTGCGTCCTTCTACAGTTCCACTCCACCGCAGTAGTCAAGTAGAAGAAGAGTATGCCGACCTTGGCTTCCATGGCGACTCCAGAAGAAGGGCCGGTTCCTTTCGAGGACGCCCTTGTTGTTATAGGCACAAACCTCCTCTCCTCGTCGCAGCATCGCGAGGAAGAGCATGCCGACCTTGTCGCCACCCTGCCGAGCGCGCTGGAGGCCAACGGTGTCAAGAAGCTCCGTCTTTACCAGGGCTTCTGGCTACGGGATATCCACGTCCCGGCGGTCATCGCCCTCCAGCGGCGATTTCAGCCCCGCCACGACGACGTCATTGTGGCCAGCTTTCCCAAGTGCGGCACCACGTGGCTCAACGCCTTGACCTTCGCGACGATGGCACGCAGGGCATACCCTCCCGCCGGCGCCGACCACCCGCTCCGCCGCCTGAACCCGCACCAGTGCCTCCCTTTCCTGGAGGGCCTCTTCCAGGGCGGCCGGGAGGCCGAGCTCGAGGCGCTCCCGTCCCCGCGCCTCATGAACACGCACATGCCGCTCCCGATGGTGGTGCCGTCGGCCGTGCCCGGCTGCCGGGTCGTGTACGTATGCAGGGAGCCCAAGGACATGGCCGTCTCGGCGTGGCACTTCCTCCGCCGCCTGCAGCCGGACCTGGCGTTCAGCGTCGTCTTCGAGTCCGTCTGCGACGGCAGGATGGCGTTCGGCCCCGTCTGGGACCACGTTCTCGGCTACTGGCGCGCGAGCACGGCGATGCCGGACAAGGTGCTCTTTCTGCGGTACGAGGAGCTGCTCCGCGACCCGGCCGACAAGGTCCGAAAGCTGGCGCGGTTCCTGGGAATGCCATTCTCTGCAGCGGAGGAAGACGCCGGCACCGTCGACAGCATCGTCCGGCTCTGCAGCTTCGATCACCTCAAGGGCCTGGACGCCAACAAAATTGGGCATTTGGATCCCCTCCTCCCCGTCCCGCGTGATGCGCTCTTCAGGAATGGGGCGTCCGGTGATTGGGTGAACCACATGACCGCGGAAATGGCGAGCCGTCTGGACAGGATCGTAGCTGACAAAATGCGCGGGACAGGGCTCAATTTTCGGTGACTTTTGACCTGTTCACGTAATTACTTTTCTGGTCGTTTTCCGTCAATATATCCAATAAATCTCTGCAATGTATTGCCAACATTTTCTTTTAATCAGTATTAGTAGTCCATCCAATTTTTTACTCCCCATATTAGGTTTGTCTTTAGTCAAACCTTGCAAATTTTGACAAGATTATATATATATATATATATATATAAAAAGAGCATTCACGGTACCAATGAATACCATGTGTCCGTCATGAAGTATAATTTCATATTGCATTTATTTTATGTTGTAGATGTTGATCATTTTAATATAAATTTGATCAAACTTCACTAACTTATTTGACTTAAGACCAACCAAATATGTGGAGTATTTCTTTTTTTGGAAAGAGTAGTTTTGGTGAACTAGTTGGTGCATGCAACTTAATATCTAGTATCACACAAAATGTAGCACATCTACTAAGAGAATTTACAACCACATATACGTAATCCGAGTCTCTATACCCCCACGGACGTGCCCGTGGACACTGACCGGGCGGATATCAAAACTTGACATTTGCAGCCACGGTCCCTATTTTCAAAACACCAAATTCATACGAACACATGCACGTTGTTCATTTTGGACAAACATACATAGCTTTGGTTGCGAAGTGATTCGAAGCTGCAAAAGCACACAACCTGATTGACGACCCCACTCTTCTTCTCCTCTTCGGTGAAGTGATGTTTGTTGACAATGATTGTGGCAAAGAGCGGTCGAAGGAAACATTGGCGGATACAACGGTACACGATGGCACCTGACTTGGAAGGAAAACGACCTGTGGTGATGAAAGTGAGCAGTTACACGTAGCGCTTTCCAGAAACCTAATTCATCCTTTTCTGGTGCAAGATCGCAAAGGCAAGAGGTTCCAAAGAGTTGCTCTCCCGCTCGCGGGTGGACACACCAGCGTTTCGGATGTGGACATGATGGCAACATAAACTACCTAACTTGATTTTATGTACCTTTTGGCGATGGCTGATATGTCATATATATATAGGAGAACCGGATGTTCTCGACTTCTCGTGTCGCGATCACAGTCTACACTGACTAGATTTCCAACTTCTAAACAATTTACTGGCCAAGAAACCAAAAAATGAAACGACAAAAAGAATTGTGCTATTGCAAGGCAAGAAACAAACCGAGCCAGGTCAGGCGAGCGGGCGTGTTTTTTTTCCCTCTCCTCATACCCACCACTTATTGAAGTGCGGAGACTCTACTATAGAGTATATGTTTACACTCGGGAGCGGAGCCAGCATCACACGACGTCTCAGGCAAGCCTTGTATCTACAGTGCGCTACAGTGATCTACAGTGCGATTTGTGCTAGAGTCGAGAAAGGATCTCTCCAGCACGCCCCAGGCGAACGCCCTGCCTGCCTGGGGCCTGAAACCGCCCATGTTTACACTCCACCTCCACTTCTGACGTCGGACTAAAATATTGCACCTCCACCTCGGTGCCATACACGAGTGTTTTGATTTATTTGGAATATGAAAGTTATTAACATGAGCGAAGCTCACTAATTCCAACAGTCGGTACTGATTTGTTCAAGTAGTTGGAGTAATGCCTTTCTTTGTTTTCTCTTCCTCTTCTTTTCATTAGTTTTGGTTGTGTGTATGCTTGGACTAGGCCATGACATTGTATTGGTGTGCAGACTCTGCGTGCAATTGGCAACATCCTGATATCAATATTTTTTGCAAAATAAATAAATCTTAATACTAGTATATTGCTCTTTATAAAAAACACAAACTGATCTTTATCGCAACTAACTTTTCACAATGGCCATGTCGCCATAAACATGATTATTTAATTTTATTGCAGTGTACATAGACTTCATGATACATCAATACAATATTATAGGCACTCCCACTGATAGATGCAAGACAAGAGTGCATCTCAGAACTCTAGACCAGTTCCTTTGAACTTTTCCTCCACCAGGCGATCCATTTTTTCTCCCATTTCATTGCTCATATGGTTCACCCAGTCCCCGACCTTCCCTTTCCTAAACAGTGAGGAGTGCTGGATGAAAATCTTACCACCTGCACGCTCCGCACCGCCTGTCTTGTTAACATCTAGGTTGCGAAGTGATTCGAAGCTGCAGAAGCTCACAACCTGATCGACGACCCCACTCTTCTCCTCCTCTTCTGTGAAGGGCACATCGAGGAAGCTTGCGAGCTTTCTAACAACCGTGAGTGGATCCGACACAATCTCTTCATACTTGAGAAACATTACCTCTTGCGGCCTCGCCAAGCTTTCTTTCCAGTACTGGAGATAATGGTCCCAGAAGGGCCCGAATGGGGAGACCCCTTCGCAGAACATGTTGAAGGCATCGTCCAGGGTGATAGGAGCCCCGCCTTTTCCCATCTTGTTGTCGAAGTGCCACCTTGACACGAAGGCGTCTTTGGGCTCGCGGCAGAGGTACACGACCCTGCAGCCGACGGTGGAGACGGCCGGCGGGAGCAGCGAGGGAGGCAGGTGGGTGGCGAGCAGCCTCGGCGAAGGGAGCGTCTCGAGGACGTCGAGGTCTCCACCCATGGCTCCAATGAAGGGCACGACCCGCTGTGGGTTGTTTGTGAGCAGAGGGCTGTCGGTGAAGTCGCAGCGGGAGCGGGTGGAGATGGTGAAGGCGAGGGCCTTGAGCCAGGTGGTGCCGCTCTTGGGGTGGGTGGCCAGGATGATGTCGTCGCGCCGGGGCTTGAAGTTGTCTCTCACGGCCATGAATCTTCTCAGCATGTGTGATCTCAGCCAGCAGTTGTTGTAGAGGGTGAGGGGCGTCGACCATCCTTCCCTTGTGGGAAGTGTAGCTATGAGAGCTTCGGTGTTACTCTCGGGCTCATTAGTGGAGCTCCCTTTGGTCTCAGACTCAACTTGTGCCATACTGAGAGTGAGAGGTGGAAGAGTGTGCGGTGTGTGGGATGACCTTAGCTAAGGCATTTGGGGGGGTGTTATATAGAATAGAGATAACCATGACCGGTAGCAGATCCATGTTATGAGCGAAGCGAGGGGTGCCGAAGGGATTCTCTTGAGAGAAAACAGAGTAAGGCGTTGATTTCTTCAGTTAGGTAGGTTCCGGCAGGGATGTGCTAGCTAGCTAGCCCTACCTACCTCATGGGTGTTTTGGCGCCTTTGGGATTGGGACATTCAACGGACAGGGGACAACCCATGTGCAGCGCGTGCCACTGCCATCAATTAAAATCATCATCATCCTCATCGCAACCAGATCCAGGGCCAACAACTACCGCCACCGTTAAAATGAAGGGCCTCTTTGATTCGCAGGATTGTCAGAATGAAGGAATAAGAAAAATGCAGGAATAGGATGGCATGTCTCATAGTAATATTATGGGATCTGAAAGAATGTTTGATAGCGCAGGAAAAACAAAAGAATTCTAGAAAGAGGTTTGAGTGGGTGGTAATTTTCCCCCAAAATGTAGTACAAATGGATCATATGGAAAAATTCCTAAGGATGGCAATCCTATGAATCAAACGAGCATCACAGGAAAAATTCCTAAGGGTTCAAATCCTCCAAAAATCCTATGCAATTCCTTTGAATCAAAGGAGCCCGAAAACTTCTCCAGTCCGTTGTGCTGATCCCTCGTCTGGAGAGTTGGTCACTCGGGTTCATTTGTCGACTCAGAGCAAAACCTTCTTTCCTTTTTGTTTTTCTTACGGTGGTTTTCATCTTGTATTTTTCAAATTCCCAACAAACTCCGTGAAATTTTGGAGGCTAACCCTGGCTCATACAGTCATACTCCCTCCTTATCAAAATGTAGTACATACTATATTCAAGCATTCAGTGATCGATGTCCCCAAATCTAGAGAGAGGCGTTTTGGAGGCCAAGCTCCATGGTGGCCTTTATTTTTTAAAAATTCAAATTCAAACTTTTATGGTTCAAAAAATTCTGAAAAAAAATGCTTGTATGTAAGGATGTAACCCACGTGTGTATAAAAATTCTTGATGAAATACCATGAGTTGCGACATGTAAAAAAGACAAATTCATGACCTGAGAGCAGTGGCGTAGCCAGGCCCGGGCAACAAGGGGCCTTGGCCCGGGGCGTGGCAGTAGTTTGCTTTGTTAACTGTAGATAAAATGTTGCTGTTCGATACTGTTTGCAACTGTAACACTGAAGTTGGCCCTGAGCATGGAGCCAGCCTGTCTACGCCACTGCCAGAGAGGATGAATAGTATCATGTGTTAAACAACATCGGATTTGTTTTTTTTGCACAGCCCTCATATTAACATATTTTGCCCTGAAAATTTACACACATGTGTGCTATGCCTTCATGTATATCTATGTTTTCTTTCAGAATTTTTTAAAATGTAAAAATATGAATTTCGATGAAATTTAGATTTTAAATTTGGAGGCATCATTGGAGGCCGAGCTCCAAAATGGATTTCCGCCGGATCTGGCACAATAATAGAGAGTGTAGTGCGCACTCCCTGTCAGCACGTGATAATGGAATCTTTTAGATCCTGTGCAGCGTTTTAACTAAGAGAGCTGCTACACATCCAACGATACGCATATGATGCATCTGACACCAACTGATTAAGAGTATATTGAATCCTTATGGCATCTTCAACGCCGATCCCTAAACCTTCCACATGCGTCTGGACCATACTGTTCGGATCGCGAAAGCCATCCAACGCGGTCATGTATCGGTCCACAGCACGGTCCGGATGTATTTTCTATCGAAAACAGAAGAAAAATGTGGGGGCTTTATGAAAGTCCGGACCACTCCCAAGTCCGCTTCTGACCATCATGGCCCACCCAAATGACCCTCCCTTACCCGCGTGTGTTTCCTCCTGGCGCCAGCTGCCCGCATTCATGCCGCTCCACATTGAAGACGGTTCCTGGTGGACGCGACCTCTCATTGATTCCGCCATTGAAGTGGGGCGCCCTCCGTGACCCGTCTCCGGTATCCGCGCCTGTTCAGTACCATACTCGCGTGACTGGATGGGATGGGATGAATATTTACCATGACCGTTCAATGCCCCGTCCGTTCGTATGCCGCCATTAAGTAGGCTCGCCGGCCGAGAAACCCACTCCGGTGCTGCGCATTGACGCATTCGGTCGCCACACCTCACCGGAACTAATGTTTTCCTCGTTGCAGAAATACAGCTAGATTACCACATGGCACACGTGGTGAGCAATCCCAAAGCAAAGCAAAAATATATAGTTAGATTAAAGAAAAAAATACATTAATCCTGCATCTAGCCTTGGAGAAGGAAAAACAATGAGAAAAAGGTATTCATGTTTTTATTGATGGGAACAAAAATCAATCTGTGTTTCTAAATAATAAGGAGGCAAATGTATTGGTTTACCATTTCTTTGAAGATCAAAATGTTCGAGGATAAGGAGATTGGTAATACAATGAAATCTGGAGACCAAGTTACATGATATGTGTGTTTTGTCTTTTGAGGTCAACATCATTTATGATATTTTTTGAGGGAAGTATTACGCCTTTTCAATCTGGTATTGACGGTTGAAGCCTATTCTGATGTAGGTTACTGCAAAAAAAAAAGTACTACTCCTCCGTTTTACAATGTATATATAGTACATTATAGGTCCTCTTCAGGCAAAGCAAAACAAAGAACCGAAATTTATTTTAAGTTGAAGGGGCTCAGCCCTTCTCCATAAGGCCCCTCTTCAGGCAAAGCAAAACAAAGAACCGAAATTTGTTTTAAGTTCAAGGGGCTCATCCCTGCCCCATAAGGCCCCATCACCGGGGCATAAGCGTAAAATTGCAAAGAATTGTTGTACTATTTCTTTATGTCCCTTTATGTAGTTCAGTAAAAAGGCAAATCTGGTTGAGTTGAAAGGCTAAAACATAGAAATTTTGCGTAAGTTGAAAACCTCTCACTCTAAAGGAATTTTTTTGACCAGTTGAAGGAATTTTGTTGAAGTTGGATTTTGAAAGGATTATGATTATGTTCATGGCTTTCCGAATTGGCAATTTTTATAACAAAAGTCTAGAATGTGCTACATTTTACAAACAGGGTTTATTGGCCAGAGCTCAAGGTTTTCTGATTGTGTAGAAAGATGTCACTATGAGAATCTGGGAAAAAGTTCAGGCCACAAACCCTGAGAGAGCTCAAAAACAGTGTTTGATTACCATGGATAGTATAATCCAGTTGGTTAGATAAAGACTGGATAATGTCATTGTTATTAAGCTTCAATACCTGAAGGGAATCTCTTTTGAGCAACAAATGATGTGGACTATATATTCGTAAATCTGATCCATATTATAACTAAAATATAGGTTCTGTAGATCCTTTGTTTTACGAGTATAAAATATATGTAGATCTGATCTGTATAGCTTAAAAATATAGGTAGATCTGATCCGTATAATTTTAAATATAGATTGAACTGATCCTTATAAATTAAATATAAAGATGGATCTGATCCGTGTAACTTTAATATGGTTGCGCATATTCTGTAATGCCACCGGTTGCCCATCACGTCAAGTGCTGAATACTAATCCCTCCATTCCACAATGTAGTGCGCTCGTGTTTTCCGAAATTCAAGTTTGACCGTAAATTTAACAAACGAGACGGACTACAGCGGGAGCAAAAATTATCTCTACTTCTAATGGAGCAGTTGGTAGCATTGCGTCCAGATTTTTTTCGCCCCACCACTTTCGTCCGCTTTTTTCGACTATTTTTTCGTCCCCCACCCCACCCCACGTACGCAGCCCAACAAAATCACCCCGCAAAAAGACCACTCCTATCAATCCCCTCGAGGACACAGTGTCGCTGTCGTGCGATCTCGAGGACACAACGCCGCCCGCAAAAAAAGCACTCCTATCGATCCCCTCGAGGTCACAGCGCCACCATCATGCGATATACGAACTGACGGAGACGCACGAGAACGCCGCCGCCGCCGATCTCACTGAGAAGACCCCCGTCGGATCTCGCCACCACATTACGGGATCGGCGACACGGTTCTGGATCGCCGCCGCGGACATAAGAGGTCACATGTAACAAGCTTCCCTTGTGATCTTAGATGCCCCATGTATGATGTACGGGATCGAACACACAAAACTCAATAATGTGTAGAGGTCAAACAAATCTGGGGGTTAAACTGCTGAAATTTAGGATGGGCTTTAGGCCCAAATAGCAATTTCTGAAAAATCTCTAAGGCCCTAAGTGGGTTTATTGGCACTAGGTGTAGTGGGAAGTTTAGTCCCATCCCAGAAGTTGGAGAGGAGTTGGACCTCCTTATAAGGGTTTCTCTTCTACATGCTATTGGAGCTCTAGAAGAGAAGAGGCCCTCGCGCACTCCTCCTCCGCCGCCCTCCTCGCCACGCCCCGCCCCGCCCCGCCCCGCCCCGTTGCAGAAATGAGCCGAGCCGAACTCACACTTACGCGCTTATTTTTGCCAGGTCACTAATGGAGAGTTTCTAACAGCTGGGCCACGATCTGAGATGTCGGATCATGGGCTGTCACGGACTTGGACGTTGGTCAAGCCCACGTCTCTCCACTTGGCTGCACCTATATAAGTGTGTGATGCCTCCTAACCCTAGCCGCCACGATCAGATCGCATCTGCTCAACGCGCACGCCCACTGTCGTTCCTTTGCTACTGCTGCCGCCGGTGACTCCATCCCGCCCGCCGCGTACACGGTCGACGGGAGAGCAGGTCTCCGAAACCCTGCCTCTCCGGATCTTGTACGGGAGAGGGGCGAATAGGTTTTGGGAAGTGACTACGCAACTGCTCGCTGTTCGTCTACTTCATCTATGTCCGCGTCTCCCTCATCATCACCATGTCCACCGACGCCGAACGTGCCATCGCCGAGAAAGTTGAAGCCGACAAGAAGGCTGCCGCTGCTGCCGCCACCGCCACTGCGGCTTCTGCCTGGCCTACTGGAGGGTATAACATGTTTATCCCGCTCTTGTTTATTTTCGCATTGGCTGTACTAGCAGTATGTGTAAATGTGCCTATTGTTTGCTTAGTACGTGCATGTTTAGATGAGAATCGGTATGTCGTTAATTCAGTCAATGCCATGCAAGTGATTTATCTATGGATTAAATTAGTCGAAAAATTGCCTATTTATTCAGCAATCCAAAAACCTATTATGTGTAGGAATTTTTCGGCAAGTGGCTTTTCCGCTGCACTGAAACCGGATAAGTTTATCGGTACGTACTTTAAGCGTTGGCAGACTAAGACCACTTTATGGCTCACGGCTATGAACGCGTTTTGGGTCACTGGTGTCTTCATGGGAACGATTGCTCCTGAACAGGAGAAGGCGTTCAGGGAGGCCACCGTTGTGTTTCTCGGAGAAGTTCTTAGCGTGATAGGAGATAAATCGGTCTACACATATTTGCATGTGCATGTCGCCAAGAACTTGTGGGAGGCGCTCGAATCTAAATTCGGGGCCACCAATGCGGGAGCGAAATGTATGTTATAGAGAAATTCCACGATTAGAAAGATGGTTGAAAACCGTGCTGTACTAGAGCAGGCTCATGAGATAATATGCATCATTAAGGAGCTTGAGCTTCTTAAGTGGGATTTACCGGGCAAGTTTGTCGCGGGTTGTATAATCGCTAAGCTCGCTAATTCCTGCAACTTTGCCACCACTCTGAAACATTAGAGGCGTGAAATCTCTATGGATGATGTCATTGGCCATTGATACGTCTCCAACGTATCTATAATTTTTTATTGTTCCATGCTATTATATTATCTGTTTTGGATGTTCTATATGCATTAATACGCTATTTTATATTATTTTTGAGACTAACCTATTAACCTAGAGCCTAGTGCCAGTTTTTGTTTTTTGCCTATTTTAGAGTTTCGCAGAAAAGGAATACCAAATAGAATAAAACTTTCGCGATGATCTTTATTGGACCAGAAGTAAACCAGGAGACTTGGAGATGAAGTCGGAGATGCAACAAGGCGGCCACGAGGGTGGAGGGCACGCCCACGGGGTAGGGCGCGTCCCCCTCCCTCATGAGCCCCTCGTAGGTCTCCTGACTTAATTTCTTTCCCCATATATACTCATATACCCCAAAAACATCCAGGGGAGCCACGAAACCACTTTTTCACTGCCGCAACCTTCCGTACCCGTGATATCCCATCTAGGGACCTTTTTCGGCGTCCTGTCGGAGGGGATTCGATCACGGAGGGCTTCTACATCAACATAATTGCCTCTCCGATGAAGCATGGGTAGTTTACCACAGACCTACGGGTCCATAGCTAGTAGCTAGATGGATTCTTCTCTCTCTTTGATTCTCAATACCATGTTCTCCTTGATATTCTTGGATATCTATTCGATGTAATATTCTTTTGCAATGTGTTTGCCGAGATACGATGAATTGTGAATTTATGATCAGATTATCTATGAATATTATTTGAGTCTTCTCTGAATTCTTATATGCATGATTTGATATTTTTGCAAGTCTTTTCGAATTATCGGTTTAGTTTGGCCTAGTAGATTGGTTTTTCTTGCAATAGGAGAAGTGCTTAGCTTTGGGTTCAATCTGGCGGTGTCCTTTCCCAGTGACAGTAGGGGAAGCAAGACACATATTGTATTGTTGCCATCGAGGATAACAAGATGGGGTTTTCATCATATTGCTTGAGTTTATTCCGATCCGCTACATCATGTCATTTTACTTAATGGGTTACTCTGTTCTTCATGAACTTAATACTCTAGATGCAGGCATGAGTCGGTCAATGTGTGGAGTAATAGTAGTAGATGTAGAATCGTTTCGGTCTACTTGACACGGGCGTGATGCCTACATTCATGATCATTGTCTTAGATATTGTCATAATTATGCGCTCTTCTATCAATAGCACAACAATAATTTGTTCACCCACCGTATTATTTGCTATCTTGAGAGAAGCCACTAGTGAAACCTATGGCCCCCGGTCTATTTTCCATCATACAAGTTCTACTTTCCACATTATTAGTTTCTGATCTACTATTTTGCAATATTTTACTTTCCGATCTATAAACCAAAAATACCAAAAATATTTACTTTACCGTTTATCTATTTCTATTAGATCTCACTTTTCCAACTAACCATGAAGGGATTGACAACCACTACTAGGAAAAACACTAACAGTAGCGTAGATTTTTTACATACCAGTAGCGTGGGTTAGCGCGCTACTGCTACGACGCTATAGCTAAATTTTAGCAGTAGCCCGTTTTTTACCCCGCGCTACAACTATCCTAAGTACTAGTAGCGCTGTATTTTCCACCTATGCTACTACTATCCTAAGTAGTAGTAGCGCTCCATTTTTCACCTACGCTACTACTATGTATGTACTAGTAGCGCTTCATTTCCAACCCACGCTACAACTAACTAATTAGAAATTAAAATAAAATAAAATTCAGATGCAGTATTTATTGATGGAAATCAAGACACATCCAATGCAAAAAAAAACTAAGGTCACAGAACCAGTTTAGCACTTCCGGCGTTCATGGCTGCAACATTGAACATCTCAACTCCAAGGGATCACCAGATCCCGTTTAACATCAGACGCAAACAACCAGACCACTTCTCTAGATGTATCTACCAAGGCTTGGAGTTCAAACGCAGGTGGACCCGAACCCTCCCTCCCTCTGGGCGGTGGCATTGAGGTCCTCCACCTCGGCGACCTCCGGCGTCGCAATCACCTAGACGATCATCTGCACGATGCAGTATCCAAGCTTCACAGCGAAGTCCGCCTCCGAGTGGTTGAAGAGCACGACACCCACCTGGTTGTGGTAGACCCCGTCGATCACCCCTGCGCCCACGTCGGGGAAGTAAACACTTATTAGTTCGTGTCCTCGTTCAAATCCATTAGAGTATTTTCTTTCTTTTTAGCACATGCACATGAATCAATAGTAACAACCAGAGGCTTGTGCATACTTGTTGCACGAGACGTGAAGAAGGCTGGGTCCCCTCCTTGTTGAATCCAAGGAAGACATTGTCCCGAGACGTGAAGAAGGCCAGCTCCCCTCCTTCTGCAAATAGCTCAGGTGCATGAAGTTGTAAAGAAACTGAATACAATGAACTCATTGTAATGTATAATAACAAGAGAAAACATGAATCCTAAAGAAAATATATCATTCTATGATTCAGGCTGATAGTTTTGAGAGACAAGAAAGGATAATTAATATTGGTAACAGTCTTCATTAGCAAGAACAATGGGCTGAGATATACTAATTAATATCGCCGACGATTCTCTGTGGCGGACGACTAAACACTGCTGCCTTTTACTGATTATTTCCGTGAGATTGGGCAAGATGCATGGCACGTAGCACCCACAAGTGCACCATCTTCAGTATTTGGTCAAATTTGGACTGAATGTGCCGAGGCGGATGGGGTAAGCACAAGCATACATATGGAGGTAAGCACAAGCATACATATGGTGTGAAAATACATACTAGCAACCTCGAAGTGGCCATCGTTTCGACATAAGGATCCTTTGGATAAAATGTGTGAGTAGCAAACATACCATCATCAGTACAGCTCAGCGGATTTAGAAGCTAGTAAGATCATGTGCGCCGAAATTCAGATCCCGTATACCCAATCAAGTATATATGCCCTGCCCACCAACATTTAACAAATAAATATTTTAAATAAGGAAGAATTAACCACAGATAAATATATGAATTTCTCAAGCTATTCAGATAAGGCATAAGAATAATAATGTTTACTGATTTCCACTACTTCTCTAGCTGATATAGACATTTTGCATAATGCAAGCCTCCCTGGATGGAGCAAATCAATCGCTAGAGTGTGAAAGGGAAACTTCTGTCCTCAAAAGTTAAGCCAATGCAAATGAAGTAACTATCATGGCTTACTGTATGAGTTGGGCGGAAACACATCAGCATTAAGAATTAAGGTTTATGCTAGTTTGACCGAAACAACGAAGATATATGATACAGCGAAGAAGAAGGTTAGTACGTACCTCATTTCAAATGGAATAAATCTAACTCAAAACGGTAAATAACCATGAATTTCTCCAAACTGCACAAAACAAGAAAAATCAAATTACTAATATAGCCTACTAAATAATTAATATTGGATAAGCAGTCAGCTGAACAGAAAATTGCATGACGTACAACACAAGATAAGACAATTAACAGTAAGAAATTGGTCTCTGTTTTGCTCTTTTTCTTTTGGTTGCTAGGGACCCAGCTACTCACTGGACCCTCTCCTCTGTTTTTACTTTTTTAGTTAATGCTCATGGCTCCTAATGTAACCTAACTGAGTCTTTGCTCCTTTTTATGTACCCACTAGTTTATGATAAATTGAAAACTACCATAGGGATTTTCCCTACATTTTGCTGGTTGAAAAAGAAATTGCGGTAAGTAATTGTAATGATCAGAAGTAAGAATTGCACACTTAATTTAAAGAGGAAACCTCGAAAGCCTAGCATTGTCGGAAGATCTTAATACACGCATAGCGTAGAGCTAGCTACTTCCTTTTCTTTTGCAGGGAGAGAGCTAGCAATTTCTTAATTACAAAGTTCAGCAATCAATTAATTCATAAGCTTCAAAGACGCCAATCTGCAATCAAGAGTACATGCCTGATACACTCTCATCTTATTTATGTGATTGATTGTTTCTGGATATTCTCTTATGCTAGCCATAGTAGGGGTTGCAGCCAAACATCGTCCATGTGCTAGCGATGTACATGTGAGGAACGGAACAGAGTCATGGTGGAGAACGGCAACACCGTTGTGGCTGTTGTGCTGCCCATATGAAACTACCTGTATGCTGAGCTCGGCGTTACCCTCCTGCTCCAGCTGCTCATCCCGCCACCGGCGCCTGCCCGCCTCAGCATCCCGTGCCGCCCCACGCCCCTGCAGGTCCTCCACCAGCGCGGCCTGCCGCAGCACCACCTCGTACACCGCCTCCTCCGTCGCCGTCCGCACCGCCACTAGGCTCGCCCGCGGGGTCGCCGCGCCGCCCCGCCTCCACGCCATGCCGGGGAGCAGCCCGGGCTGGCCGCCGTGATGGGCCTGGTCGGCCGGGTGGTCAAGGAAGGCTGCGCGCGCGTGCGGCCTGCAGGATGTGTACACGGCAGAGGATCCCGCCATGGATGGGAGAGAGGAGGAGATGGGGACGACAGCAATCGGAGAAGAACGGGGAGGGGATCCCGGCGGCAGAGGAGAGGAGAGGAGGTTGAAGGGAGGCCGACAGAGGAGAGGAGAGGAGGTTGAAGGGAGGCCGACAGAGGAGAGGAGACGAGGTGGATCGGAGGATCTGGATCGGGGGTGGGTGGGTGTGGAGTACTGGGCTGGGACGGTTGGTGGGCTGTGGGAATGGATCGAGGGGTGTGGTCCGGCGTGGGATTGGGCTAGCTGTAGCTGGAAACACTTACTCTATTTTGCTGCATCACCCTTTCCTCTTCAATGGAAAAACTAACGCAAGCTCAAGAGGTAGCTGGAAGGATTTCCGGCGCCGTTGCCGGGAAGATCTACGTCAAGTCAATCCATACAAAGTATCCATCATTAACTTTCATCTCTTGCATTACATTATTCGCCATTCGCCTCTGGTTTTCCTCTCCCCACCTCTAATACGATTTTCAAAAAGATTTGCCTTTTCTTTGCCCCTCTTCTGTTCGTCCTTTCCGCTTGCTTCTTGTGTGCTCGTGTGTTTGATTGCTTGCTTTGTCACGATGGTTCAAGATAATACCAATTTGTGTGACTTTTTCAACACCAACAATAATGATTTTATTAGTACTCTGATTGCTCCCGCTACTAATGCGGAAACTTGTGAAATTAATGCCGTTTTGCTGAATCTTGTTATGAAAGATCAATTTTCTGGCCTTCCTAGTGAAGATGCCACATCCCATCTAAACAGTTTCGTTGATTTGTGTGATATGAAAAAGAATAAAGATGTGGATAATGATATTGTTAAATTGAAGCTATTTCCATTTTCACTTAGAGATCATGCTAAAACTTGGTTTTCATCTTTGCCTAAAAATAGTATTGATTCATGGAACAAGTGTAAATATGCTTTCATCTCTATGTACTTTCCTCCCGCTAAGATCATCTCCCTTAGGAACGATATTATGAATTTTAAGAAACTTGATCATGAGCATGTTGTAAAATCTTGGGAGAGGATGAAATTGATGATAAGAAATTGCCCTATACATGGTTTGAATTTGTGAATGATTATACAATTTTTTATGCCAGATTGAATTTTGCTTCTAGAAATCTCTTAGACTCAGCCGCGGGAGGCACTTTTATGGAAATTACTTCAGGAGAGGCTACTAAACTCCTAGATGATGTTATGGCTAATTATTCTCAATGGCACACCGAAAGATCCACTGTTAAAAAAGTGCCGCGATTGAAGAGGTTAATGTTTTGAGTGGAAAGATGGATGAACGTATGAAATTATTTGCTAATAAGAGTGCTTCTTTTGATCCTAATGATATGCCTTTGTCTACTTTGATTGAGAATAATAATGAATCTATGAATGTGAATTTTGTTGGTAGGAACAATTTTGGTCATAACGCGTATAGAGGTAATTTTAATCCTAGGCTATTTCCTAGTAATTCCTCTAATAATTATGGTAATTCCTACAACAGTTCTTATGGAAATTTTAATAAGATGCCCTCATTTTAAAATTAGTGTTAAAGAATTTATGAGTTCGCAAAAGAATTTCAATGCTTTGATTGAAGAAAAATTTCTCAAGATTGATGATTTGGCTAGGAACGTGGATATAATTTCTATTGATGTTGATTCTTTGAAACTTAGATCTATTCCACCTAAACATGATATGAATGAGTCCCTCAAGGCCATGAGGATTTCCATTGATGAGTTCAAAAAAAGAACCGCTAAGATGCGTGCAAAAAAAGATCGGTTTATAAAAGCGTGTTCTTCTAGTTTTCATGAAAATAATGATGAAGATCTAAAAGTGATTGATGTGACTCCTATTGAATCTTTGTTTTCTAATGTAAATCTTGATAAAGATGGGACTGGAGATGAGTCAAATTGATGTGAACTAGGGCCCGATCTTTCGATGAGAGGGAGATAACTATGATTTTGGGTGGGACTTGACCCTCACGATCCGGCTACCAACCACACAGGGAGAACCATACACGACTGATATCCACGGGAATCACTGAACCAACTCCACGGTGTTATCGACCAAGCCAACGGCGCGATCGACCTATCCATGTAGGATTTTTCATGCAAGCAAATCGAAGAACATGCAAGAAAATAATAGCCAAGCAATCTAAAATTGCGGATATGCTAGATGAATAAATCTCACAAGTTGGGTTCCGATAGGATGTCTTGACGGTCGCACTAGCCGCTACGAGAAAAGACAAATGAAAGTAGCAGTAGCTAAACTTCTTTAAACAAAACTCGAGTCTAAACCCTAATAGATGACTACTATTTATTAAGAGTTTATGCGGCTGAGTACGTCGGCAGAACGATCATGCGGCCGAGTACGTGTAGAATTCCAGGTCTCATACGCTTGAGGTGAAGCACTTGGGTTCAGCCCAAAATCCTATGACCCATGTCTTGGTCAATTAACTCAAAAGAAAATCCCCTTGACACATGGGCACGCTAGAAGATGTGGATGCTTTTCTTCCGGAGTCTGATCGATGCAACGTTGCGTATACTTCCCATCTTCACACGTGGCTTATAAGAATATTGGATGATTCTGACAAATATATATTCTTGTAATTTGTGTAGTATCTGAGGTAGTCATGTCCGTATCATCCTCTCCTTCTTGAAAACAAAGCCGTCACCGGCTTGTATTTATCTGAAACACATCATAGAGCAACACAGAAATAGATGCAACATACATAGGCTGTTCCGAAGGCGTTAGCTCATGAGGGTGAAATAAATTTGTAATAGCACCATTAGGAATATCATGAAAAGTTTGATCCCACACATAGTCTATGTATGAATTATGGGGAGGAAAACTAACTATATGGGCACACAATATGTCCCGCTCAGAAGTTGGGACAGTCAATGGAGAAATTTCAGAATTGATAGCAAGCATATTGCGTGTAGTACGATCCATTGATTTAGCTTTCTCACCACTTATTATCTCATCAGGGGTCATAGAAGCAAGGTAATGATTTTTTTCGTTAAACACAAGAGTATACAAATTTGTTCTACCATGATGGATAACACTATTATCATATTGCCAAGGTTGACCTAACAATAAAGAACAAGCTTGCATAGGTACGACATAATAGTCAACGTAATCATGATATGAACCAAGTGTAAAGTGTACTCTCACATGACGTGTTACCTTCAACTTACAACAGTCATTGAACCATTGTATGTTATATGGATGGGGATGTCTTGTAGTGGTGAGGCCAAGCTTCTCTACCATCTCTATACTTGCCAAATCATTGCAGCTTCCACTATCGATTATCACACGAACAAAATGCCCTTTGACAACAAACTTAGTTTGAAAAAGATTATGGCCTTGAGGCATCTCAGTATGCCCCACCTAGGCACTAAGTACTCGCATGGTGACAAGGCTTGGGTATTGATCTGCCATCGCAGCATTAACATGTATCGCTGATACATCTCCAACGTATGTACTTTTCCAAACACTTTTGCCCTTGTTTTTGACTCTGACTTGCATGATTTGAATGGAACTAACCCGGACTGACGCTGTTTTCAGCAGAACTGCCATGGTATTATTTTTGTGCGGAAACAAAAGTTCTTGGAATGACCTGCAAATCCACGAAGAATTTTTTTAGAAAATATAAAAAATATTGGCGAAAGAATCAATACCAGGGGCCCCACACCCTGTCCATGAGGGTGGGGGGCGCGCCCCTGTCTCGTGGGCCCCCTGATGCTCCATCGACCTCAACTCCAACTCCATATATTCCGTTTCGCGGAGAGAAAAAATCAGAGAGGAAGTTTCATTGCGTTTTACAATACGGAGCCGCCACTAAGCCCTAAAACCTCTCGAGAGGACTGATCTGGAGTCCATTCGGGGCTCCTGAGAGGGGGATTCGTCGCCGTCGTCATCATCAACCATCCTCCATCACCAATTTCATGATGATCACCGTTTTGCGTGAGTAATTCCATCGTAGGCTTGGTGGACGGTGATGAGTTGGATGAGATTTACCATGTAATAAAGTTAGTTTTGTTAGGGTTTGATCCCTACACTATTAGGGAAAACCTTATACACAGAATGTTATCAGTAGCGTTGTACAAAATCAAACGCTACTGCTACTTAGTAGCAGCGCGCGTAAATAAACTGCGCTACTGCTATGACTTTAGCAGTAGCGCGTACAAGCGAAATGCGCGGCTACTATGTTTGAACTGAGCGCACATGGCTAGCCCAACCTAGCACTAGCGTGTATACTAGCCCAATGCTACTTCTACTCTCCTTAGCTGTAGCGCGCTTACGTGTATTGCACTGCTGCTAACGGAAATAAAATAAAGTGAAAAACAAGTAGAAAAGTAAATGAAATTGAAAAAAATAGAAAAAGGAGAAAGGAAAAAAAATAAAATGTAAAGAAAAATAAAAGAAAAAAGGGAAAAAAGGAGAAAGGAATAGCAGTAGCGGGTTTCAGGAAACGCGGTGTAGCTAACTTAGCTATAGCGCGTTTCAGAAACACGCTATCGTTACGTTTGACTTAAACAGCGGTCCCCCCCCCCGCCCCCCGGCCACCACACTTCTTCCCCAAATCCCTCGCCCTCGCTGCCGTCTCCCCAATTGATCGTCGCCCCACTTCGCCGCCGTTTCCTGCCGGCGTGGACGCCCGCAACCTCACCGTCTCCCCCCGAGGCCACCGTCATCCTCACCGCCGCCGCCCGAGGCCGCCCTCAGCCTCACCACCGCCGCCCAAGGCCGCCCTCGACGTCACCGTCGGTGCCCTCCACCTCACTGCCACCCGAGCCCACCCAGGACCGCCGTTGCCCATGCCCGAGCCCGCCCTCTCCGCCCCTGCCTCCGTCACCGAGCACTTCCCCGCCACCGTCTCTCCACTCTCTGTAAATCCCCCACCCCTCCCCCCGACTCCTCTCTCTCTGCATTTTAGAGAAAAAATTAGTAGAGCAAAATTTTGTTTATAGCAAAAAAATTAGTTTAGAGCAAAGGATGTTAAGTAGTAGATGTTAGAGCAAAAATTAGTTTAGAGCAAAAAATTTGGTTTACAACAAAAGTTAGTTAGGGCAGTAGGGTTTAATTAGGGTAGATGCTGCGTGTATAGTATATAGTGATACTAGTAGATGTTAATTAGGTTAGGGAAATAGTGGTACTAGTAGATGTTAATTAGATGTTTTTCAGTTAGGGCACTAGAGTTTTGCTAGGTTAATTAGGTTAGTAGTGCTGCTAGTAGTAGTGGTACAGTAGGTTAATTAGGTGATGTTAAATGAATAACCTAAATGAATGAAATTAGTAGTTAACTGATTTTTTTTCCTTTCATCATTATAGAGCACTAAAGTTAACTGAATTTTGTTCTATTAGTAGTTAAATGAATTTTCTTCTACACTTTGTTTTTGAATTAGCTTGTGAAATTTGGACATGTGGTTGCTCGTGTATATTTGGACATGTGTTGCGGTGTCGAAGAGCGATATTTGAACAATGTTTCCAGGGAATGATGCTGAGTGGCCTATGTTTTGCCGGAATGATGATTCATTTCTGTTCCGACAAATTTCAGGTTCTCTATTTGTCCACTTTTTAGCAATGGTCTTGCCGAAATTTTCCGTGAATTTCGGCATGACTTGTGCTACAAACTAGGACATATCGAGTGCCCGGGATTTGCCACACCAGGAAGGAGTCAACATTCCTGCAAAACAATAGGCCTTTTTATGTCATTATTCATTTTATTAGGTCTAGAATTAATTGACTAGATTTAATCATAGGAAACATGGCTAGCAACAATGAAGGACAGGGTTTTGGTGATTGGGACGACGTCTATCGGGCGGCAGACGAATTTTTTAGCCTTACCATCAACCGATATTGTTGCTGGGCCCACCGGTGGCATCAGGGACTGAGACCGACACACAGATTGGTGCTGAGACTGAGACCGGCGCTGAGACTTAGACCGTCATCGAGACCGGCGCTGAGACTGAGACCGGTGCTGCCTCGGGGAGCGGAGCCGGTGTAGAACCGAAAGCAAAGAGGCAACGGCTTCCTAACAAAGTCAGGACTACTAGACTGGTGGTCACGGAGGTGGACGACGGCATTTTTGAGCCAAAGGCGCCCGAGGAAGCGCGTCGATGCTACGACAATCAAATAGGCTGCATCGTACGGACAACCGCCACCATCAACAATGAGAAACTACAGAAGATAGAAAATATGAGGAGCTCCCTCCTAAAGAAGTTTCACCAGATATTCTTGTTCTTGGGCCGGAATGAGAAGGATTATGAAGATCCAGACGAGGACCCGACAATGAAGAAGATAAACAAACATGACATGACCAAGTTTAGCGACGCGTTGGCCGCCTGGAAAACTCGAGTGAAAGCAAGGATCATCGACAAGAAGGAACCCTACTCCGAGATTGTAAAGGATAATCCGACAATCACAGAAGAGCATTTTCAAATATTCAAGGAGGCTTGCGAGGCCGAAGCTGCCAAAAAAAAGTCTAAGTACATGAAGGGGCTTCAACAGAGGAACATTGGGAGCCACCACCTCGGAAGCCGTGGTTACGGCGGAAAGAGGTCCAAATGGGCCAAAGAGGACGTGGAAGCCACGAGTCTGGGCATCCCAGACCCCTTGGCGGATTTCACCGTCCGCAGGAGCATGACGTCTTGAGGGCCCGGCACCGTTGGGACCCAGTGAAGAAGGTTTACGAGACAACACCAGTCATTACGGAGTTCATGATGATGTGCTGCGGGTAGAGAAAGGCCTCATCGCCTCGACAGATCCAGGATACCCACTCTACATGGTTAACGCTCCGCGGCAAATGTCGTACGTCGACAGCTTCCCCGCGGATAAGTTCTTCCTCCGATTCGGTTACATATTCGACATGTTTCACGTGAAGAAGCTGGATTTTACGTTTGTCCGCCTTTATGCCTTGCACATGAACTACATCATCGGGTTTGAGTAGATATCTCATATATGTGTCGCTGACCCGTACTACATGCACGAGGGCTTCTTGGGAGTCTGCGCAGAGCACCGTGTATACGTGAGGTAATACATTGTCAATTTCATGCTCTCCAATAAGGACAAGAGGGGCGATTCTCGTGCCTTATCATCCCATGTAAGTCATCCGCGCTGCTATCCTTCCTTCGATTTCAATCATTCATTTGCATGGTGGAGGCTAAGTAATTTGAGGTGTACTTATTTTGCGCAGCGGCGGGCGCGCCGTCCTCATCATCCTATACCCTCGATTCTCCCATACTATTTACTTGGACTCTTCGAAGAACATTCACAAAAAGGATTACACCCACATCAAGGATGTTCTCGACAGTGCTATGTTTTACTACCAAGCAAGGGGTGGAGAGGTTAGGGACAAGAAGAGAAGGGGCGGCAGGGTTGCCTTCCGCCATAAGACCGACTTCTGCTGCATCCAGCAACCGAAAAATTCTCTTAATGATGGATTCTATGTCCTACACCACATGCTGGAGTACAAACGGGATCACCAGAACCTTCGCATGTCACCTAGATCCGGCGATGCCCATATTCTGCAATGGGCAAAGAACGTAGGAGATATCGAGGATCATCAACTTCGAGCCGAGTTCTCTCACATCTAGCGCGAACTTGCCCAAATCATCATGAAGGAGGTCGTCCAAAAAATAGGGATGTTCTACGAAGAAGGACAAATGTCGCGGGAAGACGTCCGAACATGGATAGCCTCTCAACATCTCGACATGAAGCCTTTCACTAAGCTCAGGGACTATCTCCCTGACCTCGATGGATGGCACGACATGTTGGAGTGATTGTCGATATATGATAATGTGTCCGTTTAGCCCATACTTTCTGTATGACAAAACTTTGAGTTATGCGTGGTGAAACTTTATTTGTGATGTAATTAAACCGTCCTCCTCCTCGACTAGCGAAGATCACTCTAGTTAGGGCATTTTGGGTACGATGAACTTTGTTATTTATGCTTATGATATGTTGTTTCTATTTTTGCCAAGTCTATCTCTTTCTGTTGCTCAACTATATATGTTGCATATCGTCGACTCATGTGATGATGCAGGTGCATAGATCATCGATGGCGAAGAAGTGCTACGCCAGGAGTATATATACGACGAGTGGCCGGAGTGTCAGGCCCAGGTGTACCGGTTTCTGGTTTCCGAGCAACAGGCAGTAGTTAGTTTAGGTTCACGCTAATGCGAGAGAGGGATACGAACTCATGTACTCAAAGTGATAGCTCTTCTCGCGTATACCATTGTTTAGATGGATGACGATGTATTTGCAAGTAATCGAGGACTTGTATCGCTATTTTCGAGATGATGACGAGAGACCACTTTGTGTTGGATGATGATTATGATGATGACATGATTTGATGAGACTAATTGTATGTATATGCTATGATTACATTTGTATGTGTATGATATGCTAAAGATTATTGTATAAAGCCTATTCAAATACAAAACAAATACAAAAACAAATATGCAGGAAAAAACTAATAAAACTAGTAGTAGCGAGGGGGGGGGGGGAATTTAGCAGTAGCGCCGCATTACCAGTAGCGCTTCCCGGTAAAAATCGCTGCAGATAATATCAGCAGCGCCCTTTTCAAAACAGCGCTACAGCTATTCATGTATAGCAGTAGCGTGGGACAACAGGCGCTATTGCTATACGTTAGCTGTAGCGCCTTATTAGTAGCACCTGTCCCCGCGCTACTGAGAGGCCCAAAACCCGCGCTGCTGCTAGGCTTTTCCCTAGTAGTGCTAGTATCCACTATGTTCTGAGATTGATGTTGCTCTGACTTTGCTATGCTTAATGCTTGTCACTAGGGCCCGAGTGCCATGATTTTAGATCTGAACCTATTATATTTTCATGAATATATGTGAGTTCTTGATCCTATCTTGCAAGTCTATAGTCACCTATTATGTGTTATGATCCGACAACCCCGAAGTGACAATAATCGGGATACTTCTCGGTGATGACCGTAGTTTGAGGAGTTCATGTATTCACTATGTGTTAATACTTTGGTCCGGTACTCTATTAAAAGGAGGCCTTAATATCCCTTAGTTTTTATTAGTACCCCGCTGCCACGGGAGGGTAGGACAAAAGATGTCATGCAAGTTCTTTTCCATAAGCACGGATGACTATATTCAGAATACATGCCTACATTACATTGATGAACTGGAGCTAGTTCTGTGTCACCCTATGTTATAACTATTACATGATGAATTGCATCTGACATAATTATCCATCACTGATCCATTTCCTATGAGGTTTTCACATATTGTGCTTTGCTTATTTACTTTTCCGTTGCTACTGTTACAATTACTACAAAACTGCTATCGTTACTTTTGCCACTATTACCATTGCTATCATACTTCTTTGCTACTAAATACTTTGCTGCATATACTAAGTTATCCAGGTGTGGTTGAATTGACAACTCAACTGCTAATACTTAAGAATATTCTTTGGCTCCCCTTGTGTCGAATCAATAAATTTGGGTTGAATACTCTACCCTCGAAAACTGTTGTGATCCCCTATACTTGTTGGTTATCAAGACTATTTTCTGGCACCGTTGCCGGGGAGCAGACCTCTATTCTTTGAGTCACTTGGGATTTATATCTGCTGATCACTATGAAGAACTTGAAAGATCAAAGAACTAAAATCTATCCCTCAACTACGAGGGGAGGTAAGGAACTGCCATCTAGCTCTACACTTGATTCTCCTTCTGTTATGACTAAGCTTGCGACACCTAAACCCGCTACTGCTATTAATTCTGATATGTCGCATGTTATTGATGATGCCACTTCTACTATGCATGATACTTATGATGAAACTACTTCTATGCTTGATACTACCGTGCCATTAGGTGAATTTCTTGATAAACAACTTACTAGGTCTAGGGAGAATGAAATTCTTGAAACTGATTATATTAAAGATAGTTATGATGAAGGTTCTCCCCCTAAATATGAATTGCCTGTTGTTCCTGAGCGTTATGTTATGGATGAAGAAACTGCTAGACATTTTCTTGCTTGTGATGGTAGATTAGAACTTAAGAAATTATTAGCTAAGCTGAAACAGAAAACTCTGAATGTTAGAATGAAATATAATACTGCCTTTGCTACTTCACCAATTTTTGTTACCGATAAGGATTATGAACTCTCTGTTGATCCTGAGATTATTACTTTAGTTGAATCTGATCCTTTCCATGGCAATGAATCAGAAATTATAGTGGCACACCTTACTAAGTTGAATGATATAGCCACCTTGTTTACTAATGATGAGAAATCTCACTATTATTATATCCTTAAAATATTTCCTTTCTCATTAAAGGGTGATGCTAATACATGGTTTAATTATCTTGATCCTGGTTGTGTGCGTAGTCCCCAGGATATGATTTACTACTTCTCTGCTAAATATTTCCCTTCTCATAAGAAACAAGCTGCCTTGCTGGAAATATATAATTTTGTGCAAATCAAAGAAGAGACTCTCCCACAAGCTTGGGGGAGGCTTCTCCGATTACTTAATGCTTTGCCTGATCATCCTCTTAAGAAAAATGAAAGACTTGATATCTTCTATAATGGCTAACCGATGCTTCCAAGGACCACTTGGATAGTTGTGCTGGTTGTGTTTTCACGGAAAGAACAGTCGACCAAGCTGAATTGTTATTGAATAATATGTTGACTAATAAAATAATTGGACTCTTCCTAAGCCAATTGAGCCAACTCCTGAGCCTATTCCTAAACCAACTCCGAAGAAGAGGGGTGTTCTATTTCTCAGTCCTGAAAATATGCAAGAGGCAAAGAAATCAATGAAAGAAAAAGGTATTAAAGCTGAAGATGTTAAAAATTTACCTCCTACTGAAGAAATACATGGTCTTAATATACCGCCTGTTGAAGAAACACATCGTCTTGATAACCCGACACAGGTAGTGAAGGTAAATTCTCTCTACATATATGATAAAGTTGAAATCCTGTCTACTAAATTTGCTAGCCAGTGCTTAGATGAATTTGATGACTTTATGGATAAACAAGCAAATTTCAATGATTATGTTAGTAGACAGTTGAAAAATAATGCTTATATGATTGGACGCTTGAGTGATTATATGTCTGGAGTTAAGGGTGAACTTAAACTCACTAGTAAACATGTTTCTATGGTCACCACTCAAGCTGAACAAGTATTTAAGGCTCAGAATGAATTGCTTGATGAATTAAATAATAAACATGATTTTGCTATCAGAGTGGCTACTAGAACTGGTAAAATGAGTCAGGAACCTTTGTATCCTGAAGGCCACCCTAAGAGGATTGAACAAGATTCTCAGAATAATAACCTAGATGCTCCTAGTTCTTCTAGAAACAAAAAGAAAAATGATAGGACTTTGCATGCTTCTAGCAAACCTAATGTAGAAACACCTAAGACTCCTAATGATACTTCTATCTCTGATGCTGAAACACAATCCGGAGATGAACATGAACCTAATGATAATGCTAATAATGATGTTCATATAGATGCTCAACCTAGTAACAACAATGACATAGAAATTGAACCTACTATTGATCTTGATAACCCACAATCAAGAAATCAACGATATGATAAGAGAGACTTTGTTGCTAGGAAACATGTTAGGGAAAGAGAACCATGGGTTCAGAAACCCATGCCTTTTACTCCTAAACCATCCAAGAAAAAGGATGATGAGGACTTTGAGCGCATTGCTGAAATGATTAGACCTATTTTCTTACGCATGTGCTTAAATGATATGCTTAAAACAAACCCTTATGCTAAATACATGAAAGATATCATTACAAATAAAAGGAAAAATACCCGAAGCTGAAATCTCCACCATGCTTGCCAACTATACCATTAAGGGTGGAATACCTAAGAAACTTGGTGACCCCGGAGTACCCACTATACCATGCTCCATCAAAAGAAATTATATTAAAACGGCCTTATGTGATTTAGGAGCCGGTGTTAGTGTTATGCCTCTTTCCTTCTACCGTAGACTTGAATTAAGTAAGTTGACACCTACTGAGATATCTTTGCAAATGGCTGATAAATCAACTGCTATACCCGTCGGCATTTGTGAGGACGTGCCTATTGTTGTTGCGAATGTTACTATCTTAACAGACTTTGTCATTCTTGATATCCCTGAGGACGACAGTATGTCGATTATCCTTGGTAGACCCTTTTTAAATACTGCAGGTGCTGCTACTGATTGCAACAAAGGCAATGTCACCTTTCATGTTAATGGAAATGAGCACACGGTACACTTCCCGAGGAAACAACCTCAAGTTCACAGCATAAATTCTATTGGGAAAATTCCATCAATTATATTTGGAGGTTTTGAATTTCCTCTTCCTACTGCAAAGAAAAAGTATGATATTCTTATTATTGGGGATGTTCATATCCCCGTTGAGGTAACATAGTGCCACTTCAAAATTTCTCTGGTTTCATGTGATTCGGAATGAGTTTGTTAACAAGACTTGATCAACCTTGTTAGTGGATTCCTTTCGATGATCATGAGATGGATGAAACAAGAAGGCACAACCTTCTGTACCCTTTATTTACTCTCTGTTACTTAGAATAAATAAAGTAGAAATAGAATATTTTGTCTGTTTTTTGAATTATCCATGCAATAAAAAATATCCCAAAAATAAAAGTTCACCAAATGCCATGCCAATTTAATATGATTTTTTCTGAAATATTTGAGAATATTTGGCACTGTGAACACAACAGGGGGAGCAAGGACCTGGCCACGAGGGTCCAGGGCGCGCCCACTCCTACAGGGCGCGCCTCCTGTCTCGTGGGCCCATGGTGGCTCCCCTCCACTTACTCATGCACCCACACACTCCATCTTGCTCGCAAAAAAATCCCCATCCAACTCAAGCACGAGTTCCAGCTCGTTTTGCTGCGATTTTCGATCTCCTTGCTCAAAGCTCCATTCACAAAACTGCTTTGGGAGATTGTTGCTTGGTATGTGACTCCTCCAATGATCCAATTAGTTTTTGTTCTAGTGCTTTATTTGTTGCAAATTCTTGCTGCCTTGGTGACCCTGTTCTTGAGCTTGTATGTTAAATTTATGAGGTCCCAAGTAATTCTAATGCATGATATAGGCTCTAGGCACTTGTGGGAGTAGTTGCTATCAATCTTGTTGAGTTTGTTTTACTTCTATTTTGAAGTTACTAAACATTTCAGAATTTTTAGAAAAGGATGAAGAGGTTTTTCTTGAGGGGCTGTTCTAGCCAAGGCTCCAAGGATGAGCAAGCTAAGGAGAAAGAAAAGGCCAAGTATAATCTTCCTCGCGTAGCAGAAGTAAGGCCTTGTGAGTGGCCATGTGATAATTTCTTGAGAGCAGCCGGGATTTATGAAGACTTTTATTCTTTGGCTGAAAATGCGGGCCTCACCGACTTCCTCCACGACCGGATCGAATAATACCTCTTACTTACCAATACTTTCATGCAAAACTTTTATTATCATCCTAATAATTCACCTCCTTCAGTATCTTTTCATTTATATGATGAGGCTAAGGAAATGCCATTACGTCATTTTTGCGCGGTTTGTAGAATAACTTTTGAGGGCAGCTTAGATGAACCATATTGTAAAGATGTGGATGGTTTCGTTGATACTATTACTATAGGAGAATCGAAGAAGGGTTCCGATGCGAGAATCGCTAGCATACATTTTCCTATTTTACGCTACTTTGCCATATTTACTAGTCGATGCTTAATTGGTCGTGGAAATAGTGGAAACTTCAGTGTTCCTGATATTATTATTCTGCTCCATGCCTTATTCGGTGATAAAACTTTTAGTATGGGTTCCGTTATTGCTAAACGGTTAAGCCTAAATCGTACAAAGGGTCCCATCTTTGGAGGTATCTATGCTGCACACCTTGCTAAACATTTTCAGATACCTATTAGACATGATGAGGAAGAGGAGACACTGCTGCCTCTTACCCTTTTAGATTACAGGAGCATGGTAGCGCATGAGTTTATTGTTTACAATGATGATAAGATGCTCCTGTATAACCTGAGATTTAATAAGAAACACAATGAGATTATTACCCTGCCTGCACCTTCTTTGTTCGATTTAACTGCAGGGCATTACCTTGTCTCGCCGAAGGCAGTGTACGCGCATCGAGGCCAAACATCTGCTCCAGGGCCTGAGCCGGAACCACCACTGGACCCTTATCGTCCATCATCTTATAAGTGGGATCCGGAGGAGATCGCCAGTCAGTGGCAGTACGAAGACACTCATCAGTACACTGGGGAGAGTAGCCGCGATCCTTGGGCATAGACCAACTTAGGCCAAAAGCCTAAGCTTGGGGAGTATGTATTCCTCACCGACTTTACATTCATGTTCACACAATATTCTAGTTGTCAGTGCTCATACTCTTTCATTGTACTATCCATGCTAGTTTAATTTCCTTTTCTAGTTTTCTTCTTGTGTGTTTGATAAACCTTAAGAAAATCTAAAAAAATATATTTAGTTTAATTTCCTTGCCTATAGTAGAATTAGTTAAAAAGAAAAGCCAAAAAGATTTCTCGTTCTTTTGCTTGTTGGGAGCTTTCCCATGTAAATAGCTTTATTTCTTTTCTTTTCTTTGGGGGTCAAGAGTAGAAGACCATAATGAAAATGCTTAGTGGCTCTCATATGCATGATTGTTTATTTAACCAAGATCCCATATTACTTTGTCTTCTCTCTTGAATTGAATGCTTGCAGATTCAGCTTAGTCCAATGCACGTGCACTCTTATTATTATACACACCGTTCGGTCGTGCAAGTGAAATGCAATAATGATGATATATGATGGACTGATTGAGAAGAGAGAAGTTGGTATGAACTCGATCTCGCTTGTTTTTGTAAATATGATGAGTTCATCGTTCCTGATTCAGTCTATTATGAATAAACATGTTTGCAATGATAATTAGAGATTATAGTTGCTTATGCCATGCTTAATTAGCTGGGAGCTTATAATGGTTTACCTTGTGTGCCAACATGCTATTAAAATGGTTGTGATGTGGTATGATAGGGTGGTATCCTCCTTTAAATGAATTGAGTGACTCGACTTGGCACATGTTCACGCATGTAGTTGAAACAAAAATCAACATAGCCTTCACGATATTTATGTTCATGGTGGATTATATCCTCCTCATGCTTGCACTCGGTGTTGATTAATTTTAATGCATGTTCATGACTGTTGTCGCTCTCTTAGTTGGTCACTTCCCAGTATTTTGCTAGCCTTCACTTGTACTAAGCGGGAATACTGCTTGTGCATCCGAACTCCATAAACCCCAAAGTTATTCCATATGAGCCGACCATACCTTCCTATATGCGGTATTTACCTGCCGTTCCAAGTAAATTTGTATGTGCCAAACTCCAAATTTTCAAATGAAATTCTGTTTTGTATGCTCGAGCAGCTCATGTATCAACTAGGGCTGTCTGTATCTTCCATGCTAGGTGGGTTATTCTCAAGAGTGGACTCCGCTCCTCATTCACGAGAAAATGGCTGGTAATCGGGATGCCAGTCCCATGATCAAAAAGATCAAAGCAAATCAAAATAAATAAACAAAACTCCCCCAAGATTGTTGTTAGTTGGAGGCACTCGTTGTTTCGAGCATGCCATGGATTGATGTTTGTTGGTGGTGGGGGAGTATAAACTTTACCATTCTGTTTTGGAACTACCTATAATGTATGTAGCATGGAAGATATCGAGATCTCATAGTTGTTAAGTTGACAGTGAAAGTATACCGCTCAAAATGTTATTTATCTCTCTATTTCAAAATCGAGCTCTGGCACCTCTACAAATCCCTGCTTCCCTCTGCGAAGGGCCTATCTATTTACTTTTATGTTGAGTCATCACCTTCTTATTAAGAAGCACCCGCTGGAGAGAACACTGTCATTTGCATGCATTACTATTAGTTTATATCAGGTATGACTTGACTGGATCTCTTTTACCATGAATTACAATGTTTACTCAGTCCTTGATCTTTAAAGGTGCTCTGCATTTATGTTTTGCGGTCTCAGAAAGGGCTAGCGAGATACCATCTTGTTATATCATATTATGATTGTTTTGAGAAGTGTTGTCATCTGAGTTTTATTATTATTGCTTGCTAGCTGATTATGCCATTGATATGAGTGAATGTGAGACCTAAGTGTTATTGTGAATATGGTTAGTTCATGATCTTTGCTGAAAACTTGAATGCTGGCTTTACATATTTACAACAACAAGAGCAAATAGAGTTTGTACAAGTTTTTCTTTATCACTTTCAGTTTGTCAACTGAATTGCTTGAGGACAAGCAAAGGTTTAAGCTTGGGGGAGTTGATACGTCTCCAACGTATCTACTTTTCCAAACACTTTTGCCCTTGTTTTGGACTCTAACTTGCATGATTTGAATGGAACTAACCCGGACTGACGCTGTTTTGAGAAGAACTGCCATGGTGTTTTTTTTGTGCAGAAACAAAAGTTCTCGGAATGACCTGTAAATCCACAGAGATAACTTTTGGAAAATATAAAAAATATTGGCGAAAGAATCAATGCCAGGGGCCCACACCCAGTCCATGAGGGTGGGGGGCGCGCCCCCTCCCCCTGGGCGTGCCCCCTGTCTCGTGAGCCCCCTAATGCTCCACCGACCTCAACTCCAACTCCATATATTCCGTTTCGCGGAGAAAAAATCAGATAGGAAGTTTCATCGTTCTTTTACGATACGGAGCCGCCGCCAAGCCCTAAAACCTCTCGGGAGGGCTGATCTAGAGTCCGTTCGGGGCTCTGGAGAGGGGGATTCATCACCGTCATCATCATCAACCATCCTCCATCACCAATTTCATGATGCTCACCGTCATGCGTGAGTAATTCCATCGTAGGCTTGCTGGACGGTGATGGGTTGGATGAGATTTACCATGTAATCAAGTTAGTTTTGTTAGGGTTTGATCCCTAGTATCCACTATGTTCTGAGATTGATGTTGCTATGACTTTGCTATGCTTAATGCTTGTCACTGGGGCCCGAGGGCCATGATTTCAGATCTGAACCTATTATGTTTTCATGAATATATGTGAGTTCTTGATCCTATCTTGCAAGTATATAGTCACCTATTATGTGTTATGATCCGACAACCCCGAAGTGACAATAATCGGGATACTTCTCGGTGATGACCGTAGTTTGAGGAGTTCATGTATTCACTATGTGTTAATGCTTTGGTCCGGTACTCTATTAAAAGGAGGCCTTAATATCCCTTAGTTTCCATTAGGACCCCGCTGCCACGGGAGGGTAGGACAAAAGATGTCATGCAGGTTCTTTTCCATAAGCACGTATGACTATATTCGGAATACATGCCTACATTACATTGATGAACTGGAGCTAGTTCTGTGTCACCCTATGTTATAACTATTACATGATGAATTGCATCCGACATAATTATCCGTCACTGATCCATTGCCTACGAGCTTTTCACATATTGTTCTATGCTTATTTACTTTTCCATTGCTACTGTTACAATTACTACAAAACTGCTATCGTTACTTTTGCCCTTGTTACCATTGCTATCATACTACTTTGCTACTAAATACTTTGTTGCAGATACTAAGTTATCTAGGTGTGTTTGAATTGACAACTCAACCGCTAATACTTAAGAATATTCTTTGGCTCCCCTTGTGTCGAATCAATAAATTTGGGTTGAATACTCTATCCTCGATAATTGCTGTGATCCCCTATACTTGTAGGTTATCAATTGCCTCCGTCTCATTCTCCTTAGTGTCACCTAGATTATTGGTGGCAAGCATAGCAGGTGTATCTTCATCCAAATCACTAGCGGAGTAGTACTCACCATGTTCTCGCACAATTAAAGTATGTTTATTTGGGCAGTCCTTCATCAACTACCCGCTACCTTTGCATATATGACACTTCATGTCCCTTGTGCATCCAGACGAAGTGGTGGGTACTTGAGAAATTGCTCTCGACGCCGTAGAGGATTGTGGAGCTGATTTTGAACTTGTCGGGAGTGCACCATTGTTCGAGGTATGTTGTGTTTCCTCGGTAGTGGGTGGGATAGTGTGTCCATGATGAGTGACGACCTGCAGAAAAGTTACCTCGTCCCTTGTTTTGTTGTCCCTGTACTTCCCTTTCAGCTTTACAAGCAAAATGAAACAAACAAGTAATAGAATTGTAATCCTTATAGTCCAAGATATCCTAAATATCACGATTCAAACCACCTAAAAATCTAGCCATCATAGCATCTTCGGTTTCAACTAATCCTCATCGCACTAAGCCAGTTTGCAATTCTTGATAATAATCCTCCACAGTACTTCTACCTTGTTTTAAAAGTTGAAATTCATTTAGTTTATCACGAGCATAATATGAAGGAACATAACGCTGTCGCATAGCTCGTTTTAAAGCATCCGAAGTAGTAGGTATATTATTTGCATTAATACGACAATATTCACTCCACCACATGGAAGCAAAATTTGTAAAGTCACTAGTGGCTGCCTTAACTCTTTGGTTCTTAGGAATATCATAACATGCAAATTTTTGTTCAACAGAGAGTTCCTAATAAGGATAAACATCTGGATTATATTTACCATTAAAATAAGGTATAGTAAATTTAATTTTAGCACTGGAGTGGTCATAATCTCGAACATCATACCTGGATGGACCTCGTGCCATACCTTGACGATTGAAACGCAGTTGTTGATGATCACAATCATTCTGGTGGTCGACCGCTTGGTCGTCCTCGGTGTGACCGGAATAATCCATGTAGTTATCCCCATATCCATCGTTGACACGGAGAGGAATGCGTTGGTGCTAGTTTATGGTGGTGGCATCAGTGGCTGTACCTGGGTGTTATGGATGACCCATGGGCACACACTGATCTCGCGAAATAGCGGCGCCACCAATGGAGTTGCGCGGATCAACATTGTTGTTGATGGGGTGTGCAGTCTGCAACTCATCCAGACGTGACAAAATGTCCTTTAGTTGTGCGTTTGCAACACCCTGTGCATCCTCTATGGCTTCGAGCCTCTATTCGGGCGCAATGAGCACCTTCAAGTTGGGTGAGACGCTTGCTGGTGAGTTTCACATCCGCGGTGAGGCCCTCAAGTGTGGGATATGCTATGTTGAGCGCTAAATTTCTGTGACTTTCTATACTTCCTATGAAGGAATTATAACAGAAGTTCTTGCTAGGCCTTGGGCTATAGCCCTAGCTGCCCCAGGCCTGTCTTCGCCACTGATTGATGGAAGTGGCGGAGCTAGCAGCAGGTTAAGCCTGGGGCTATGCTATGTTGAGTGCTAAATCTCTGTGACTTTCTATACTACCTATGAAGGAATTATAAGGGAAGTTGTTGCTAGGCCTGGGGCTATTGCCCTAGCTGCCCCAGGCATGTCTCTGCCTCTAATTGATGGCAGTGGCGGAGCTAGCAGCAGGTTAAGCCTGGGGCTATGCTATGTTGAGCGCTAAATTTATGTGACTTTCTATACTTCCTATGAAGGAATTATAAGGGAAGTTGTTGCTAGGCCTGGGGCTATAGCCCTAGCTGCCCCAGGCCTGTCTCCGCCACTTTGATGGAGTGGCGATCAGGTAGCAGCAAAAATAATATCCCGAGTAGCAATTAGAACAAAGCAGTTCAAAAGAGATGTTAGCCGTCCTGATTTTTCTAAACTTATTTTTTCTTTTTCTTTTCTTTTTTATTTCTTTTTCTCTTTTCTTTTTCTCTTTCCTTTTTCTTTTTCCAGGCCATTACCAACCAATATTCAGGATATGAGATAAAAGATATTACAGAATCAAGTGCTACTACAAGATACAGGATCGTGTACTACTACTACTACTTGAGATCATAGATTAATGGAACTCCAGATAACTCCAAACGGTGATGTAGCAGCGCACTACGGTAGACACAGCGGCGCTGTTGTTTGATGTGAAACATGGATGCAAGCTGCCTACACGGGAGAGCGGGTGTCGGTGTCAAAACCGGCGGATCTCGGGTAGGGGGTCCCGAACTGTGCGTCTAGGCGGATGGTAACAGGAGACAAGGGACACGATGTTTTACCCAGGTTTGGGCCCTCTTGATGGAGGTAAAACCCTACGTCCTGCTTGATTAATATTGATGATGTGTGTTACAAGAGTAGATCTACCACGAGAACAAGGAGGCTAAACCCTAGAAGCTAGCCTATGGTATGATTGTTGTTCGTCCTACGGACTAAAGCCATCCGGTTTATATAGACACCGGAGAGGGCTAGGGTTACACAGAGTTGGTTACAATGGTAGGAGATCTACATATCCGTATCGCCAAGCTTGCCTTCCACGCCAAGGAAAGTCCTATCCGGACACGGGACGAAGTCTTCAATCTTGTATCTTCATAGTCTTGGAGTCTGGCTGATGATGATAGTTCGGCTATCCGGACACCCCCTAGTCCAGGACGCCCTCAGTAGCCCCTGAACCAGGTTTCAATGACGATGAGTCCGGCGCGCATATTGTCTTCGGCATTGCAAGGCGGGTTCCTCCTCCGAATAATTTATGGAAGATTGTGAACACCAGGATAGTGTCCGGCTCTGCAAAATAAATTCCACGCACCACCGTAGAGAGAATAATATTTACACAAGTTCGATCTGCTGACGTATTTGGTGGCGTGACATCACACCACTACCAAGCCTTTACTTGAATCGTTTTTATTGTACCACCTCAGCGCGTTTAGCGAAGCGGTTTCCTTGGCACGTCTTGTCGAAGCAGAGATCGTGCTCCCCTTATTCCGGGATTCTCATCAATACGGACGTGGGTAACCCAACCGCGCCATTGATTGCGGCGCTTGGGAGATAAGCGAGTTTCATCAGGCCGGTGGGGACACATGTTTTTGTCCGCCCATATAAGGGGATAAAGATCCAACCCTTTTACCTGCACCTTCTTCCTCCTTGGCTTATCCATCTCTGCGAACTCGAGCTCCAGCGCCCAAGTCCGCACATCTCACCTCAACCTCCTCCAACTATGTCTGGAGTGGGAGGCAAGTGGATGGCCTCCTCCGTCACGGAGGGGCACATCCAGAAGCTGCGCAGTGCCGGATATTTGTCCAGCAACATCGCGCATCGGCTCCCCGACAGGGAGAGCTCATCCCCACCCTCAGGCCCCATGAGAGGGTAGTATTTCTTCCCCATTTCCTCCGTAGACTGGGCTTCCCACTCCATCCCTTTGTCTGGGGGCTCATGTTCTACTACGGCCTGGATTTCCATGATCTGGCCATGAATTTCATCCTCAATATCTCGGCATTTATCATCGTGTGTGAGGCCTTCCTCTGCATCCAGCCCCACTTCGGCTTATCGGTGTGATGATCAAAGAAGCCATCGAGCCTATCGGTGACGACACAGAGGAACTCTCAATGAAAGCACCAATGTCGGTGTCAAAACCGGCGGATCTCGGGTAGGGGGTCCCGAACTGTGCGTCTAGGCGGATGGTAACAGGAGACAAGGGACACGATGTTTTACCCAGGTTCGGGCCCTCTTGATGGAGGTAAAACCCTACGTCCTGCTTGATTAATATTGATGATGTGTGTTACAAGAGTAGATCTACCACGAGATCAAGGAGGCTAAACCCTAGAAGCTAGCCTATGGTATGATTGTTGTTCATCCTACGGACTAAAGCCATCCGGTTTATATAGACACCGGAGAGGGCTAGGGTTACACAGAGTCGGTTACAATGGTAGGATATCTACATATCCGTATCGCCAAGCTTGCCTTCCACGCCAAGGAAAGTCCTATCCGGACACGGGACGAAGTCTTCAATCTTGTATCTTCATAGTCTTGGAGTCCGGCCGATGATGATAGTTCGGCTATCCGGACACCCCCTAGTCCAGGACTCCCTCAGCGGGTGCAGGACACGTGCGGCCGGCCCAAACACAAACGTGTATGCATGTGAGGCGGACATGCGGTGGTGGCAGGCGAGCGGCAGACAGGACGGACTTGACTAATGGGACCTCGGATTGCACGCACAAATCGGCAACACTAGAAACAACCGGATGCAATCTCTTTTCCTGGACGAGCTTGTGGCAGAAGATATGATGGACAAAAACAGTTCGATCTAGTAGACAAGTTTTTCTCAAACGAATCTAAACCAACACTAATACGAGGACGAATGCAACAAAAAATTCAACAAAGCAAATACTAGATGCAAAATTGCTAAAGGCTAAAAAGATAGGTGTAGCGGATGAACTAATCTAACTTTTTGTGGCTTTTTTGTGGGTTGTAGGACTGAAAACAATCTAATCTAATAAAAATGTAAATCTCTCACCGATGAAACTGAAAACTGATACCACTTGATGTAAATTGGAGCCCGATCTTTTGATGAGAGGGAGATAACTATGATTTTGGATGAGACTTGACCCTCACGATCTGGCTACCAACGGTACAGGACTGATATCCATGGCAATCGCTGAAACAACTCCACAGTATTATCGACCAAGCCAACGGAGTGATCGACCTATCCACGAAGGATTTTTCCTGCAATCAAATCGAAGAACATGCAAGAAAATAATAGCCAAGCAATCTAAAATTGCGGATATGCTAGATGAATAAATCTCACAAGTTGGGTTTCGATAGGATGTCTTGACGGTCGCACTAGCCGCTACGAGTGAAGACAAATGAAAGTAGCAATAACTATACTTCTCTAAACAAAACCTGAGTCTAAACCCTAATAGATGACTACTATTTATTAAGAGTTTATGCGGCTGAGTACATCGGCAGAACGATCATTCGGCCGAGTATGTGTGGAATTCCGGAGAGCAAGTAATTAATGAGCGCTGTTTTGGGAGCCTCGCAATGATCAGCACCACTTGGCATGCTCTCAACCATTCGCCACGTGTCACACTCTGGGCGCTCCTTCCGAATTTTATTTTTTTTACTTTCTGCACGCATTTTTGGCTTTTTAAACGGTTTTTTCGGGTTTTTTAACATTTTGGTTTTCCACCAGTCTTCTCTAGCTTTTCGAGCAAAAAAATGCATTTTTTCGCGAGAGTCACAGTTTGTTTTCGCGAGAGGCATGGTTGTGCTTTCATGAGAGGCACGGCCACGCCTCTTGGAAACAAAAAAAACGTGTTTTTTGTTTTTTTCCTTTCGCGAGAGGCACGGTTTTGCTTCCGCGAGAGGCATGGTTGTGCTTTCACGAGAGTCACGGACGTGCCTCTTGGAATAAAACACGTTTTCTGTTTTTTTCTTTCTCGAGAGGCACGGTTTTGCTTCCGCGAGAGGCACGGTTGTGCTTTCGCGAGAGTCACGGCCGTGCCTCCTCGGAAACGAAAAAAATGCATTTTCTGTTTTTATTTCTTTCGCGAGAGGCACGGTTTTGCTTCCGCGAGAGGCACGATTGTGATTTCGTCAGAGGCACGGGCATGCCTCTTTAGGAAAGGGAAAAAACCTGTGATCTCAGTTCGGTTTTTTCATCCGGTTTTTTTCATGAATAAAAAGTTCGTCAAAACCTATCAACATGGGATCTAGTTTTGAAGATCTTGACGCGAGGAATCGAACAGCGAAAGCAGTTAAAGATTTGGACGCACGGTTTAAGAGATAAAACGTTTTGAATAAATGAATCTCCAAAAAAAAGGGAAAACTCCCAGGTTGCGACAAGTGGCGCACATGCAGCGCGCCTCTTGTCGCAACCTGGGGAAGTTGGAGTGATCTCTGCAAGGAGTAGTCCTTAACTAGTGATTTCGGGAATTCCAGGTCTCGTAAGCTTGAGGTGAAGCACTTGGGTTCAGCCCAAAATCCTACGCCCATGTCTTGGTCCAGTAACTCAAAAGAAAATCCCCTTGGCCCATGTGCACGCTAGAAGATGTGCATGCTTTTCTTCTGGAGTCTAATCGATGCAACATTGCATATACTTCTCATCTTCACATGTGGCTTATAAGAATATTGGATGATTCTGTCAAATATATATTCTTGTAATTTGTGTAGTATCTGAGGTAGTAATGTCTATATCAGAACTTTAGTTAAAAAGCGTCCCAATGATTTGGAGTTTTTAGATCTAGATGCAAAAATTAATAAAAGTGGGATTGAAGATGTCAAGACTTTAAGTAGCAATGAACCCACTCTTTTGGATTTCAACGAATTTAATTATGACAATTGTTCTTTAATATATTGTATTTCCTTGTGCAATCCATGTTGAATTCTCCTCATGCTTATAATCAAAACAAATCTTTTACTAAGCATATCATTGATGCTATGATGCAATATTTTGAAGAAAAGCTTGAATTGGAAGTTTCTATCCCTAGAAAGCTTTATGATGAGTGGGAACCTACTATTAAGATTAAGATTAAATATTATGAGTGCCATGCTTTGTGTGATTTGGGTGCTACCGTTTCCACGATTCCGAAAACTTTGTGTGATGTGTTAGATTTCCGTGAATTTGATGATTGTTCTTTAAATTTGCATCTTGCGGATTCCACTATTAAGAAACATATGAGAAGGATTATGATGTTCTTATTGTTGCAAATAGGAATTATGTGCCCGTAGATTTCATTGTTCTTCATATAGATTGCAACCCTACATGTCCTATTATTCTTGGTAGACCTTTCTTTGAACGATTTGTGCAATTATTGATATGAAAGAAGGAAACATTAGATTCCAATTTCCATGACGGAAGGGCATGGAGCACTTTCCTAGAAAAATGATTAAATTGCCATATGAATCTATTATGAGAGCCACTTATGGATTGCATACCAAAGATGACAATACCTAGATCTATTCGTGTTTTATGCCTAGCTAAGGGCGTTAAACAGTAGCGCTTGTTGGGAGGCAGCCCAATTTTATTTTTTGTTCCTGTTTGGTAATAAATAATTAATCTAGCCTTTGGTTATATGTGATTTTATGTTTTAATTAGTGTTTGTGCCAAGTTAAACCTTTAGGATAGCTTACGGTGATAGTTGTGTTGATCCTGCTGAAAAACAGAAACTTCTGCGCCTAGTAAATAATTTCCAGAATTTTATTGAAACGTGATTTTGATCTGATACTTTTTTCTATGGATTGGTGCACAAATTTCCCTAGTCTTCCTTTTTCAGAATTTTTGGAGTTACAGAAGTATTCGAGAGTTACAGATTGCTACAGACTGTTCCGATTTTGACATATTCTATTTTCTATGTGTTGTTTGCTTATTTTGATGAATCTATGGGTAGTATCGGGGGGTATGAAGCATGGAATAGTTGGAATACAGTAGATATTACACCAATATAAATAAAGAATGAGTTTGCAATAGTACATTAATGTGGTGATTTATTTATTTTATACTAACGGAGCTTATAAAATTTTCTGTTGAGTTTTGTGTTATGAAGTTTTCAAGTTTTGGGTAAGGATTTCATGGACTATGGAATAAGGAGTGACAAGAGCCTAAGCTTTGGGATGCCCAACGCACCCCAAGGTAATATTCAAGGACAACCAAAAGCCTAAGCTTGGGGATGCCCCGGAAGGCATCCCCTCTTTCTTCTTCGTCTATCGATAACTTTACTTGAGACTATATTTTTATTTGCCACATGCTATGTGTTTTGCTTGGAGTGTCTTGTATGATTTGAGTCTTTGCTTTTTAGTTTGCCTCAATCATCCTTGCTGTACACACCTTTTGAGAGAGACACGCATGATTCGTGATTTATTAGAATACTCTATGTGCTTCACTTACATCTTTTGAGCTAGGCAATATTCCTCTAGTACTTCACTTATATCATTTTAGAGCACGGTGGTAGCTTTATTTTATACATATTAATGAACTCTCATGCTTCACTTATATTATTTTGAGAGTCTTTTAGAACAACATGGTAATTTGCTTTGGTTATAAAATTAGTCCTAATATGATAGGCATCCAAAAGGAGATAATAAAAACTTCCATATAAAGTGCATTAAATACTATGAGAAGTTTGATTCTTTATGATTGTTTTGAGATAAGAAGATGGTGATATTAGAGTCATGCTAGTGGAGTAATTTTGAATTTGATAAATACTTGTGTTGAGGTTTGTGAGTCCCGTAGCATGCACGTATGGTGAACCGTTATGTAATATAGTTGGAGCATGAAGTATTTATTGATTATCTTCCTTATGAGTGGCAGTCGGGGATGCGTGATGGTCTTTTCCTACCAATCTATCCCCCTAGGAGCATGCTAGTAGTACTTTGTTTTGATAACTAATATATTTTTGCAATAAGTATGTGTGTTCTTTATGACTAATGTTGAGTCCATGGATTATACACACTCTCACCCTTCCACCATTGCAAGCCTCTCTTGTGTCGTGCAACTTTCTCCGATACCATACACCCACCATATACCTTCCTCAAAACAACCACCATACCTACCTATTATGGCATTTCCATAGTCATTGCGAGATATATTGCCATGCAACTTTCCATCGTTCCGTTTACTTTGAAATGCTTCATCATTGTCATATTGCTTTGCATGATCATGTAGTTAACATTGTATTTATGACAAAGCCACCTTTCATAATTCTTTCATACATGTCACTCTTGATTCATTGCACATCCTGATACACTGCCGGAGGCATTCATATAGAGTCATATTTTTGTTCTAAGCATCGAGTTGTAAATTTTCCAGTTGTAAGAAAATAGAAGTGTGACGATCATCATTATTAGAGCATTGTCCCATGCGAGGAAATACAAAAAAGAAGAAGAAAAAAGGCCAAAGAAGCCAAAAAAGGCCAAAGAAGCCAAGAAAAAAAGAAAAAAAATGAGAGAAAAAGAGAGAAGGGGCAATGTTACTATCCTTTTTCACACTTGTGCTTCAAAGTAGCACCATGATCTTCATGATAGAGAGTCTCCTATGATATGACTTTCATATACTAGTGAGAATTTTTCATTATAGAACTTGGCTTGTATATTCCAACGATGGGCTTCCTCAAAATGCCCTAGGTCTTCATGAGCAAGCAAGTTGGATGCACACCCACTTTATTTCTTTTTTAGCTTTCATACACTTATAGCTCTAGTGCATCCGTTTCATGGCAATCCCTACTCACTCACATTGATATCTATTGATGGGCATCTCCATAGCCGTTGATACGCCTAGTTGATGTGAGACTATCTCCCTCTTTTTGTCTTCTCCACAACCACCATATTCTCTTCCACCATAGTGCTATATCCATGGCTCACGCTCATGTATTGCGTGAAAGTTGAAAAAGTTTGAGAACATCAAAAGTATGAAATTATTGCTTGGCTTGTCATCAGTTTTGTGCATGATTTGAGTATTTTGTGTGATGAATATGGAGCATAGCCATACTATATGATTTTGTAGGGATAAGCTTTCTTTGGCCATGTTATTTTGACAAGACATAATTGCCCTGTTAGTATGCTTGAAATAGTATTGTTTTTATGTCAATACTAAAATTTTGTTTTGAAACTTATGTTTTTTCTGACTATAAACAGTAGGGTAAACACCCCACTGCAACTTTTATTAATTAATAAACTAAGTAAAGTAGTCTTAAGGGCTTGAGGTAAGCCCTAGAACAGAAAAAAAGAAGAAAAAGACATCAACAAAAACTAGAAAAAAGGTCTACAACAGGAAAAAGAAAGAAAGAAAAAGAAAGAAAAGAAGAGAAAAGAAAATTACAACAGAATATCCAGCCAGATAGAGAACTGCCTCTCATGCTTCAGTTTCATTCTATATTTCATTAATTTTAGCTCCTCCATATATATGAATTTCTATCCCTGGAAAGTTGGTGTAATATTATCAAATATCTTGTTATTTCTGGTTATCCAAATGGCCCATGATCCCAGAATGATGATCTCCATAAAGAATGGAAAATGTAGCTTATTTTTCAGATCTTGAAAAGCTTCCAGAACTGATAAATTTGGAGTTCTTGTAGGACAGATGTAATCCCAGCATTGCTTTGCAAAAGAGCAACCCCAAAATAAGTGATGTAAAGTTTGTTCCTGTTGGCAGTCTCTTACAGCACAATTGTAAGCTTCTAAAACAAAGTTCTTACTCTTGAGCAGGTTCCTTGTATTCACTCTATCATGAAGTAGCTTCCAAAAGAAAACCTTGTGTTTTGGCTGACAGGAACAATTCCAAACCCAATTGAAGTGTGGGGGAGCCTGCTTGTGTCCAATCAGCACTTTGTAAGCCTTGATGGATGAATAGAATTCATTTCCCCAAATGTAACCCCAAGTGTCTAGATAGTCTATATACTCAGATTGTCTTGTGTAGATGCATATATCTTCCACTTGCAGGAATTCCTCATAGGCTTCAATTGTTAGTGGTAAATGAAACAAGTCCTGGAGGTATTCAGTGTTGACTACTGTTTGGACAGTTATTTGTGAGTTTCTGACAAAAGAGTGAAGGTGATGGTATTTGTGTTTGAAAATGGTTGTGTGCCACAGATCATCCCAGAACAAAGCTATCCTACCATCTCCCACATTACATCTTGCTATTGCTTTGTATTGATCCATGAGAACCAGGTTTGATTTCCACCAAAAAGAGCCAATCATATTATCTCCTGGAAGTTTCCCATTAGAATAATAAGTTTCCCAGATTAAGTGTACCCAAGGTATATCATGTCTATTGAAGAATTTGTGCAGGTTCTTCATCAACAGAGTTTTGTTGTGAGTGTATATATCCAAGATGCCCAATCCTCCCTGACTTTTTGGTCTGCATACTATGTGCCAGGCCACCAAAGTTGGTCTTCTATCCTCCATGTCAGAGCTCCTCCAGAGACAGTGTCTTAAATATTTGTTGATCTGCTTCTTAATTGTTATTGGAATGTCCAAATAGGTCATGAAGAAGACATATAAATAAGAAAGAACTGATTTTGCCAACAGAACTTTCCCTGCTTGTGTCATGAAGATAGAAATGTCGCAAGTCTCTTTGCAATTCTATTAACTAGGTGTCGTGGTGGGCGCACAGCAGATGCCAAGGGATGGCTAAAGAGAGGAGGAGGCTCGAGGGCGCTGGTGGGCTTCGGAGGCGAGGTTGATATGCGCGGGCGCAGGACGCCGGACATACCCAGGTTCGGGGCTCCCCGGAGAGAGAACACCCCTAGTCCTGCTGAGTTTAGTTGGATGTTCGATAGTACAACGTTGCTCCTGGAGCTGTGTGGAGGAGGAAGGAGGCTGGTCAAGGCTTGGGCTGCTCCTTCTCCCTGGTGTTGCTATGCAGTGGCTAGTCCTATCTTGCCTGGGTTTCTCTATTTTGCCTTCTTATCTCGTATTGCATCGCATGCCTCTGTAGGCGTGGGTTCCTAGGGGGTTTTATAGATCAACCCACCCAGGGTTACAATGGTAATGTGCCGAGTCGGTGGGTCCCTATTGTCGGTGTCCGGGGTACCGGGCTGGGTCTCGCTTGTGGGCTTGTGGTTCACCGGGTTCCCCTAGGTGCGGGCCCCGCGTACCTAGGGGGACTGTGGGCCGTCTTGTTGATCGTCATGGCGTGGCCGAGTCGAGCCGCGCACAGTTTTCTCCGTCAAGCCGCCGCTTGCTGTCGTCAGCGGTGAGGGCGGGAACACTGTTACCGTGCCAGCCCTGGTCAGTGGGTAGGTAAGGGGCACTGTTGCCACGCTCCGGCTGGCCACAGGCATGGGCGGGAGCACTGTAGTCTTGGTCGTCGGTGATTGAGGTCTCGTCCCATCGTACAGCCTGGATGGGACGGGAGCTGACCCGTGGCTGGTTTGCCGTGGACGCCACGGGTAGGTTGGCTTGCTGGGGAAGCCACGGTTGTGCCGGGTAGAATTGCTTTGCGCCAGCTGCTGCGGCCGGGTCGATGTACCTTGTCAAGTTGAGGGTCTTGGCCAGGTTGCGGGCCTTGCCGGGTTGAGCGACCCGGCCTGGCGCATGCCGATTTGTGGGGCGATGCGGGCCCCACTGTTTTTGAAACAGATCCTGGTTCCGTTGCCTGCCCAGGGTTCATCCCCCCGACAGTAGTCCCCAAAGTTGTGAAGGTCTGCCGTCTTAGGATGAGTGGGCCTTCACAGCTTCCCCCTTGAGTAAGGAGGAATCCGCGAGCGCCGGATCCGGCAACACCCACTGTGTGTCAGTTTTCTTGGAAACCGGATCGCGGCATCCCGGCCGTGGCAGGAAACGAGGAGTCCGTCGAATCTTGAGGCGATCCATCGGGCTTCGTGCAGGCGCCACGTGGTGCCCGAAAGTCGGTGGGGCTTGACAGGCCACGCGCATGACGGGACTGGGTGACGGGCTGGGGCCCGCTGCTGCGCGCCCTTGGCCACACGTGTGGATTTATTGTGGCGTATGGGGGCCAGTTGCACTTCCCCGCGCAGTTAGTGCGCGTGTACGTGCGCACTTATTGCGGGGTAGTGGAACGAGCGCGTGCAGACGATCCCACTCCCCCACGTTTGAACCGGCTTTTATAAATTGAGGGGGGCAAGGGGGTGGTGGACATTATTCTCGCTCGCGCCCTCCTGTCCCCCTCCTCTCACTCTGCTTCTAGCCACCGACGCACAGCTGCGCCCGCGGCCCCGAGCAGAGATCTTCTCCGTCGTCTTTCTTCCTCTTGCTCTTCCAGTGATGTCCCTGCCGTCGGGTTCCTGGATGGGCTCAACCGTCACCCCCAATGACATCACCTTCTTCCGGTCCTCGCGGCGCCTGCCGCGGGAGATGGAAGTTGGTGTTCGCCTGCCGCATGGCGAGAAGAGGCCCCGGCCCGAGGGGCAGGAGCGCGTCGTCCTCCTCACGCATTTCGAGCGCGGCTTCGGGTTGCCGGCGAGCACTTTCTTCCGTGCATTCTTGGAGTTCTTCGGGCTTGAGCCGCACCACCTTGGCACCGGCGCCATTGTCCAGCTCTCCGGCTTCATGACCCTGTGCGAAGGGTACCTGGGGGTCGAGCCAACCATCGACCTTTGGGCGCGCTTCTTCTCCTTGAAGCAGCAGGGCCCGTCGGCCGGGGAGTTCGCCGACTGCGGGGCCGCCATCATCTCGAAGCGGTCGGGAGCAGACTTTCCCAAGATCCCGCTCAAGGATTCTGCCAAGAAGTGGAAGAACTCCTTCTTTTACGTTTGCAACCATGGTGCGGACCACATCAACCTTCCTCCCTTCGCCATCGCACCGCCGCGGGCGAAAACGAACTGGGGCTACTCGCTCCGGCACCCGTCGCAGGAGATCGTCAACCTCTGCGAGCGGGTGACGGTGATGAGGACACAGGGGGGGGGGCTCACTGGCATCGACCTCCTCGCCGCCTTCATCACCCGCCAGGTTCTCCCGCTTCAGAGGCGCTCCTGCCTCATCGGCGAGATGATCGGGCTCCAGGACTCCAACCGGATGGGGTCGACGCGGCTGTCTGCGGAGTAGGTCGCGTGAGGCGTGAACGACATCTCCAAGGCCAACCTTGGGGATGCCTGGCGATTCAGTAAGGCGCCGTACAACCAGGCGAACCCGGTGCCGCAGGTGAGCGTCTGGTCTTGTTATTTTTCTGCCGCGCATCTTCTCATTCGCCCCGACGCGTCGCGTGAGATTCTTCTGAACGCGAGCCGGCACCCTTACGCCCGGGCTCCATTTTAGGTGGCGCCGGTGGCGCCAGAGGAGCCCGCGGCTCACGGCGGCAAGGAGGTGGCCGAGTCCGACACCGGTGCCGGGTGTCGCGCGGGTAAACTTCTAGTCTTTCTCTTCTTCATTTGTCTTGAATCATTTGGGCGCGTTGCGGTGCAGGTAACGCTGAAGCCGATTGTTGGTGTAGCGGCGTTGGGCGGGGGAGGCGGTGAGGCGGGCGGAGTCGGGTCCTCGCATGGGGCGGCGCCGCGCCGCCCGCACGGAAAGGATAGCCTCGTGCCGCGACCCCAGGCCCCGAAGCGCACGGCGAACCCGGCCGAGCCTAGGAGGCCGACCAAGAAGAGGCGCGGGAAGCCGACCCCGGTCCCAGTCTTGTCGGGGTAAGTCCTGTTTCTTGCTTGCGCCTAGATTTCTTGGGCCAGCCTTGTCTTTTGCTTGCTCATTCTTCTTTTTTCTTCAGGTCACCGATCACGCTGGCGAGGGCGGCGGCGGAGGCCGCGGCCACCGAGGGGTCCGCGTTCCGCAAGAGCCGGTCCGACCTTGCCGACCTGGCCGGGGAGGAGGGACGGGGCGACTCGGACCTCGGCTTGGACCCGGACGATGCCGAGCCCTTGGCCTGGCGGGACAGGAACCAGGCCGAGGCGGAGTTGGAGGCGGCGTCGGTCCAGGCTTGGACCGACGCAGCGGCGGCCTGGGCGCGAGGTAGCGCGGAGCCGGCCTGGCGCGAGATGCCGGAGGGCATAGTGGTGGTGGCGATGGATTTTGAGCTGTTGACGGTGAGGGAGCGCGACCGCGGAGGCCGGGCTGAGGTGATGGTCCTTGACCGGGAGGTCGTGGAGGTGGGGGCGATACCCCGCGGCGGGCCGACGTGGTCGAGCGCGCGGGGACCGATGGCGGTGGAGGCGGCGTCACTTTGGAGGAGGCGCCGCGGGTGGCGGTGCCGGAAGCACCGCCGGTTATGGAGGAGGCACCGCAGGCAGCGGTGCCTGAGGCGGCGACATAGGGTGTCCCGGTGTCCGAGGAGGTGATGACGCCGGGAGGGGCGTCGGAGGAGGTGCTGGCCGCGTCGCAAGCGGCCAGTGGTGGGCGTGCCTTGGTGCTCCGTCCGGGAGGGCGCCAAGCCGCCGCGCCGCAGCCAGCGCGAAGCGGGACGCGACCGTCTTTGGGCCGTAGTCCCAGGAGGAGGCGACGCTGGACGCCGTTAGCTGTCGCCTGCGAGGTCGGACGGAGCGGCTTGAGGCCTTCGCCCAGGCTGAGGTGGAACGGATGCGCGACTTGGAGCGCGCTGTCTTGGTAAGTTCTTCTTTCTTCTTGTTTTCTTGTGATTTCATCTTTGTGGAGGCGCACCAGCGCACCCACTGGGTGTAGCCCCCGAGGTTCGAGCCAACTATGTAGTTGTTCGGTCGAACCTTAGGAGCGTTGGCCTTGTTCTGACTTTGGTCTGGTCTCAGCACCTTGACGCCTTCCGAGTTGCCGCCTTCAACCGGCTCCTGGGCAAGCATCGGGAGCTCAAGGAGCAGCTTGCTACCAAGGAGGAGGAGCTTCGCGTAGCCGCAGGTACTTTTTTGTGTTCTTTCTTGTAGTGGGGGCACGCTAGCGCACCCACTGGGTGTAGCCCCCGAGATTCGGGCCAACTGTGTAACAGTTGGGCCAAATCTTAGGTCTCGTTGTTTTCTTTCTTTCCACTGAGTTCTTTTTCTTCGCAGCCGAGGTGCTGTCTTGGCGGACCTGGCTGTTCCGGGCTGGTCATCATTATGACCGGCTTGTTGCTGATACTGGCCGTCTCAGAGTCGAGGCGGCGCAGGCGAGGGCGGAGGCGGCCACGGCCCGGCGGTATCTTGATGAGGCCAATCGGCTGCATGAGCAGCTGGCGGGTCACAAGAGCCGCCTCGAGGCTGAGGTGGAGCTTCTTAAGGCGGAGGCTGCCAAGGTGGTGGAGACGCAGCAGGCCATGGTCGAGGCGGACCAGCAACGCAGCCAGCTGGTCGACGACAAGGGCCGGCTCGAGGCCGAGGTGGAGCATCTGCGGCAGCGGGCCACCACGGCTGAGGAGGCCCGCCAGGCCGAGGCTCGTCGCCGTGAGGCGGCCGAAGACAAGGACGCCGAGCTGAAGGTGGTCCTTGCTAAGGCGGCTGACCTGGAAAAGGCGCTCGGGGAGCGAGACCGCGTCTTGGAGCGGGAGCGATGTGGTACGTTGCTCGAGGCGCAGCACCTGGAAGAGTCTTTCTTCAGTAAGTGTTGTTTCTTCGTTGTTTGCCGGGTTGGGACCTGGCCCTTCCTGGCTTGTTATTCTTCTGACTTGCTTCTTCTTTGGCTACAGGGGCCTTTCCGGAGATGCAGCGACTGGCGGAGGAAGCCGTCCGCTATCAGCATGATCCGACCGGCATTGTTGGGTCCAGGACGGATCCACTGACGGCCTGGACCTTCCCGGAGATCATTGCCGCTGCTGAGGCCCGGCTGCGGGTCTTTGGGACGTAGATGGAGCGGCTGTCCCGAGCCCGCACCACGATGACGGCGGCCCTGTGGCCGGACTCTGTCCATCCGTGCAGCTTCTCGTGCCTGGCGCGCCGGTTGGAGATGGGCCCGGATCGCCTTAGCGACTGGCGCGTTTCCGCCGCCCGGGCCGGTGCTGAGATGGCGCTCCGGATCGTGTTGTCTTGGCATCCGGATCTTCAGCTGGACGCGTTGATGGGTCAGCGCGCTGGTTCGGAGCAGTTGCTGCAGGAGCAGGCCGTCCGGATCGCCTCCCGAGCCAGCTATATCACCGAGTTCGCCTTCCATGACGAGTTCCATCCGGAGTGGACGGAAGACGGCGCGATCGTGGATGGCGACGACTACGGCTTGCTTGTTCGCGACCCAGAGGGCAGCTCGGAGGAGACAGGCGTCTACGGCGACGCGGAAGCCGAAGAAGACACTAGTGCTTTGCTGGACCCGGAGGCCAGCAGGGGGCAGCTGTCGACGTCGCGACGCGGCGCTGGGGATGCCTGAGAATCTTTGTAGAAAACTTTGCTAAGTAGCAGGTCCACCCACCCACTGGGGGTTTTCAGGGTGTAATGAACTTGGGCTGTGGGCCTTTGCTTGAAACATTTATGTGTAAATGTTGTGAGTGTTTATTTGCTTTTTGCCTTCTTCTTTTTTTGAACTTATTTCATGCGTTGTTCCTCTCTGAACCCCCCCCCCCTGTGGGTCAGACGGCCGAGGCTCCGGTCCGTGACAAGGAGTTCAGCTTTTCGAGAGGCGTGCGCAGGAGTTGGGTCCTTAGAAGCGTTGAGCGCAAGCGAAACACCCACTAGGCCGGCTGGCGGCAATCCGGCTTGGCCGGTTGGTGAGCAGCTGGTCATGCGGCTAACTTAGTTGACGAGCGTCGGTCCGGGTTGGTCGACCCGGCGGCTTTTGACTTAGTGTATGAATCGTAGGTGAGCTTTGGCCCGTTGTGCTTGCCCGCCGTCAGCCAGAGCTGGATCTGCGGATTTAGGGCGAAGTGGGGGACCGTGGCATCCTAACTTTATCACGAATCACCAAGTAAAGCGGCGGGGTGATGATCAAGCCGGCCAGCCCCCGAGCCCCTGGGTCGAGCTAGTCGAGCCGGCGGCTGGGTTCGGTAGAAAAGTGATGCAAAATATGGACGCAATAAATTGGTGCGCAAAAGGCAGCCCCCGAGTCTCGTTCGGGGACCCCATAGTTTCATATGCTTACAAAAGGCGCCGATACATACATTCACGCGGCTAACTATAAAACGGACGGAGGAGTTCCGCGTTCCACGACTGGGTCGTTTCTTCGCCGGCGGTGTCCCTCTTGCGCTTCTTTGACTTGCGCGCGTCGATGAGGTAGTAGGCGTTGCGGTCGCGCAAAGTACTGCTGACGATGAACGGGCCCTCTCATGGAGAGGACAACTTGTGCTGGCCTGCCTGCTCTTGGACGAGTCGGAGAACGAGGTCGCCTTCGCGGAATGCGAGAGGTTTGATCTTCTTGCTGTGGTAGTGCCTCAGGCCTTGCTAGTAGATAGCCGAGCGACTAAGTGCCAGAAGGCTTGCCTCTTCGAGCAGGTCGAAACCGTCTTTGCGTGCTTCTCTTGCTTTGGCTTCGGTGTACATCGTGACACGCGGCGAGTTGAACTCGACGTCGGTCGGGATGATGGCTTCAGATCCATTGATGAGGAAGAACGGGGTGAACCCGGTCGACCTGTTTGGTGTTGTACATAGACTCCAGAGAACTGCGGGCAACTCGTCGAGGTAACTGCAGGGTGAGCGGACGAGTGGCTCGACGAGTCGCGGCTTGATGCCGGACAGGATGAGTCCGTTGGCCCGCTCGACGTGCCCATTGGACTGCGGATGTGCCACGGAGGCCAGGTCGAGGCGGATGCCGGAGACGGAGCAATATTGCTCGAGCGCACCCTTGGCGAAGTTGACCGCTATGTCCTTGATGAACCGGACATGGAGGAATTCACAGCCATCGAAGGATCCGGACAGCTTCTGGATGAGAAAGCGGTAGCTTGCCATGTTGGAGTCGCGGGCGTCCCCCTCGCCGGAGCACTACTGCACCACCTGGTCCGAGTCGCCATAACACAAGATGCACCGGATGCCGAGTTCCTTGGCGAGCCGAAGGCCGTGCACGAGGGCTTCGTATTCGGCGACGTTGTTGGAGGCGGCGAAGTGGATCTGGAGTGCGTAGCGGAGTCGGTCACCCTTTGGAGATGACAGTACGATGCTGGCCCCTAAGGCGTGTCGCATCTTGGACTCATTGAAGTGCATGCGCCAATGCTCGAGTCAGGAGGCGGCGGCCGGTACTGGGTCTCGGTCCAGTCGACGAGGAAATCGGCCAGGGCCTGAGACTTGATCGTGGTGCGGGGCTCATAGAGGATGGTGTGGCCGGCTAGCTAGATCGCCCACTTGGAGACCCGGCCAGAGGCGTCCCGGCACCCGATGATTTCTCTGATAGACGCCGTGCTGACGACGATGATGACGTGTTCTTGAAAGTACTGCTTCAACTTCTTGGCGGTGAGGTAAATGCCGTAACACATCTTCTGGTAGTGCGGGTAGTTTTTCTTGGAGGTGGAGAGCACTTCGCTCAGGTAGTATACTGGGCGCTGGACGGCCTGGATCTTGCCCTTCTCTGGTCTCTCCACCACCAGCATTGTGCTGACCACCCGCGAGGTCGCGGCTATGTAGAGTAGCAGCGGCTCCTTGTCGGTTGGCGCGGCCAGGACTGGTGCAGTGGAGAGCATGCGCTTGAGGTCTTGGAAAGCTCCGTCTGCCTTGCCGTTCCACTCGAACGGGATTGTTTTCTTCATTAGCTGGTACAGGGGCAGTGCCTTCTCGCCCAACCGGCTTAGAAACCGGCTGACCAAGCCAGGCAGCCTGTGAACTTCTGGACATCGCGCAGCCGGGTTGGCTTGCGCATGCGCTCGATGGCCTTGATCTTCTCCGGGTTCGCCTTGATGCCGCGTTCCGAGACGAGGAAGCCGAGCAGCTTCCCGGCTGGGACGCCGAAGACACACTTTTCCGGGTTGAGCTTGACCTTGTATTCATGGAGGTTGGCGAATGTTTCCTTCAGATCATCGAGGAGCATGAGGTGCTGCTTGCTCTTCACCACGATATCGTCCACGTACATGTGGATGTTGCGGCCGAGTTGCGGTAGCAAGCATTTCTGCATGCAGAGTTGGAAGGGGGCGTCGACGTTCTTCAAACCTAGCGACATTGTGATGTAGCAGTACGCCCCAAAGGGCATGATGAAGGACGTCTTCAGGGCATCGTCCGGGTCCAGCTTGATCTGGTGATAGCCGGAGTAGGCGTCCAGGAAGGACAGGAGCTCGCACCCGGCGGTCGAGTCGATGACTTGGTCGATCCGCGGGAGAGCAAACTGATCCTTGGGACAGGCCTTGTTGAGGCTAGTGTAGTCGATACACATGCGCCAGGTCTTGTTCTTCTTTAGGACGAGGACTGGGTTGGCCAGCCACTCGGGGTGAAACACTTCCATTATGAAGCCGGCCGCCAAGAGCTTGGCGACCTCTTCACCAATGGTTCTTCTCTTCTCTTCGGAAAATCGACGGAGGGGTTGACGGACAGGCTTGGTGTCCTTGCGGACATGGAGTTTGTGCTCGGCGTACTTCCTCTAGATACCCGGCATGTCTTTGGGGGTCCATGCGAAGATATTCCGATTCTCACGTAGGAAGTCAACGAGCTCGCCTTCCTATTTGCTGTCGAGGCAGGCGCTTACGACAACGTACTTGCTGCAGCTGGGGTCTTCCAGGTTCTGCTTCACTTTCTTGGTTTCCTTGGAGGGCTTGAAGGCAGCCTCATCGACCGGGTCCTGGGTCAGGATCGACGCAACGGAGGCCTCGCCGGCCAGGGTGACGATCCGGTCGAGCTGGTGCCGCTCCTCGGCAATGACCAGCGATTCGGCCAGCTTGGCGCCGTCTCGGGCACACTCCAGAGACTTGCGGTAGTCGCCGATGATGGTAATGAGGCCCTTGGGACCCGGCATATTCATCTTTAGGTACGCGTAGTGGGGGCCCGCCATGAATTCGGCGAGCGCGGGCCGGCCCAGGAGCGCATGATATGCGCTGGACAGGTCCACCACCTCGAACCAGATTGGTTCACGTCGGAAGTGGCTGCTGTCGCTGAACAGGACATCGAACCGGACCCGACCAATGGGTGAACAGGAGAGGCCGGGTACGATGCCGTGGAAGACTGTCTGGGTTGGCTCTAGGTCCTCGGCCTTGAGGCCGAGCTTGGTCATTGTGTTGTGGTAGAGGATGTTGATGCTGCTGTCGCCATCGATGAGGACTCGGGAGAACTTGCAGGTGCACCGCGATACGATGGTAGGGTTGAGGACAAGGCATACCCACCTGGGCTCGGCATGACTGCCAGGTGATCCTCCCGGGTCCAGGTGATCGGGCGATCCGACCAATGCATGAAGTCCGTCTTGGCTAGGACGACAGTGTTCATCTCCTGCCGGAGGAGGCGCTCGCTGCGCTTTTCGTCGCCGAGGCTGGTGAAGATGACATAGGCCACGTTCTGGTCCGAGTAGGCATTGTTCCGCATCGCGTCGCCGGTGGGAGGCGCCGGTGGAGGCGGGGGCGGCTGCCCCGCGCCTGGAGCCGGAGCCGGAGCTGGAGGAGGCGGAACGTCGCCCCTCATGATGTGCTTGGTCATGGCGCACTGTCGAAGCATGTGCATGGAGGGTCTTACGCCGCTGTGGTGCTTGCATAGGGCGTCGAGTATCTCTTCAAAGCTCATGTCGGGTTGCCATGCCATCTTGCCGGTCTGCCGTGCTTCGCTGCCAGGTTCGCCGCCGGCTCGACTGCCGCGACGAGCCGGTTGTCGTGGTGTTGCGCCGGCTGGTCGGCCTTGCGCTTGTTGTTCTGGTGATGCTGCTACCGGCTGCTTTCGCCGGCCGGCTTCGGTGGAGGGACCGGCTTCGCCTTGCCGGCGTCATCCAGCGCCACCTGGATCTTCATGGCGAAGTCGGCGTTGGCGTAGTTGTCCGCCGTTACCATGAGCGCGGCCATGGTGGCCGGCTCGGAGCGTAGAAGCTTGTGCTTGAGGATGGTGCCATCTCGGCACCCGCTGACGAAGTATTGGATCACCTGGACTTCATGGACGCCCTCGTAGCTATTCCGGAGCTCGGTCCAGCGTGCAAGGTACTCGCGGCCGGTCTCCGTCGGCCCCTGCACGCACATGGTGAGCTGGCTGGGGCGACCGGGCCGCTTGTACGTCCCCGTGAAGTTGCGGACAAATGCTTCCTCGAAATCGACCCATGCATTGATGCTGCCCATCGGCAGGCTATTCAACCATGTGCCAGCCGATCCTTGGAGCATGAGCAGTGCGTAGCGCATGGCGAGATGACGATTGGCACTGGTTATGCAAATGGCCGTGGTGTAGTTGGTGAGCTAGTATTCTGGCTTCACGGACCCATTGTACTTGGGGGTGTCGCGGGGAAGCATGAACCCCTTGGGGAAGGGCTCCTCCCGGATGCGTGGGCCGAAGGACGCCGACCCGATAGCGCCACTCTCCTCCACCTCCAGGGAGCGAGCGATCTGATTGAGGCAGTGGCGCGCGTCGGCGTCGTCAATGGCGCGCGGGCCGAGTCGACTGGCGGCCAGGCCCCGAGGGGCCGGGTCGGCTTGAGCCGGACGCCGGCCATGCTGGCCGGGTCCGCGATGGGTGTTTGGGGCGAGCTCGTTGCCCAGAGCGTCGGCGGCGGTGCCGGCCGGGTTGCGCCTGGTCCGGGCTTGGCCGGAGTGCGCCTCACCGGGCGGCGAGGAGACCGTGTGCAAGAGTTCGCCGGGCCCGCCAAGGCGGGCGGAGCCGGACCCGGCCGGATTGGCGAGCTGGTTGAGGCGATCCTGCTGGGTGTTGGCGGCGTGGAGGAGCTGGCGCATCTGCCCTATGCGCTCCTTGAGCTCCTCACCCATGAGTTGGTCGAGGCCGACCGCGACTGTGTCCGCAGCGCGCATGTTCTTGACTGGGGTCTCGTAGACGGTCCGGACAGCGCCGAAGGCCCGGCCGATCACTCCTTCCCGGGAGAGAGTATCAGCGGCCCGGCTCAGCTCGGCCGCGGCGGGCGTGAATCCGTGGGCGGCGTCGTGCTCCATCTGAGCAGCTTCCACGCAACGCCTGTTGGCGGCCAGAGTCTCGGACAGGTCCAGCATCTGCTGGCGCCTATCCTCGAGCTGGGTTCGGGCTTCAGCGATGTTGGCGGCATTGACGTCGGTGCCGATGGGGATGCGGAGGGTCTGCATCATGGTGCGCAGCGGGTCGGACGGCTCCGTTCGTGCCGTGGCGGCCGCAGGTTCGGCGACTCTTCTCGCCTTGCTTGACGAGGAAGAGGCGCCATCGTCGGTGACGAAGACCTCCACGTGGGCGTCCATCGCCGCGGCGGTGAATCCTCCGCTGAGAGAGAGCGGGGAGTCAGAGTAGCTGAGCACCTCGCTGGGGTACTCATCGGTCGCGAGCGCGTCGGAGATGCATAGCACGGTGAAGGAGGCGGCGAGCGCGCCGATGATGTCGTCTGCTAGAGTGATGGACTCGTCGGAGTAGGAGAAGGGCCCCGTTCAAAGTATGCTTCCGGCCAGCTCCTCGAGCTGCACCATGGTGGGCGCCAACTGTCGTGGTGGGCGCACGGCAGATGCCAAGGGATGGCTAAAGACAGGAGAAGGCTCGAGGGCGCTGGTGGGCTTCGGAGGCGAGGTTGATATGTGAGGGCGTAGGACGCCGGACATACCCAGGTTCAGGGCTCTCCGGAGAGATAACACCTCTAGTCTTGCCGAGTTTAGTTGGATGGTCGATAGTACAATGTTGCTCCTGGAGCTGTGTGCGGGAGGAACGAGGCTGGCCAAGGCTTGGGCTGCTCCTTCTCCCTGGTGTTGCTATGAAGTGGCTAGTCCTATCTTGCCTGGGTTTCTCTGTTTTGCCTACTTTCTCGTATTGCATCGCATGCCTCTGTAGGCGTGGGTTCCTAGGGGGTTTTATAGATCAACCCACCCAAGGTTACAATGGTAATGTGCCGAGTCGATGGGTCCGTATTGTTGGTGTCCGGGGTACCATGCTGGGTCCCGCATGTGGGCTTGTGGTTCACCGGGTTCCCCTCGGTGCGGGCCCCGCCTACCTAGGGGGACTGTGCGCTGTCTTGTCGATCGTCATGGCGTTGCCGAGTTGAGCCGCGCACAGTGTTCTCCGTCAGGCCGCCGCTTGCTATCGTCAGCGGTGAGGGCGGGAACACTGTTGCCGTGCCCGCCCTGGTCAGCGAGTAGGTAAGTGTCGGTGTACTAGAGTATGGGTACCCTAGTATCCCGAACTTGTGCACGGGCAGTGGCAGCACCCCCCGGCAAGGCTTGCCGGGTGACCACCAAGGTCCTCCGTGGTTCCTGTGGAGCCATTCAAGAACAAAGTATTCAAGCCAAGGAGACAAGGCCCCGGCAAGAGGAGCTTGCCGGGAAGGCCAACCAAGGCATCTCAAGGAACTTGCCGCGACGCGCCACGCGTCCCGGCGAGGCCCGGTGAGCGACAAGCTTCCGGATGCGACAAGACAACGATCGCGGCAAGGCGCTTGCCGCGGCAAGCTACCACTCTGTACCCGCGCTCCAGCACATCCACCAATGTGTCGCCCTGGGGCCTTTCCAGGCGCGCGTGGAAAGAGACTGTGCAGCCAGCGATGCGCGGTGGCAAGCGGCGCTGACAAGATTGCCATCGTGGCGAGCGGTGGCGTCCCTGACGGTCCTTGTTTGCACTATTTGGGCGACGTAGACGTGCATTTAATGCCTTTGTCCCGTGCCGTCAGGGTTAGGTATGATACACTGTACAGGTAGTTGTACCAACCGCAATTCCTTTTCCATTTTTACCCTTATCATTGCCACCTGTCGGAGACCCCTTTAGCGTATAAAAGGAGGCCCATGCGCAACTAGAAAGGGGTTGGAAGCCAGAAAAACACTCACGCTCGGTCTCGTTAGCAGCTAGTGTGTACTGTAGCACTCAGCGCTCCCGAGCAAGAACCCAATACACTCAGACATGCAGCAGTAGGAGTGTTATCTCTCCGGAGAGCTCTGAAGCTGGGTAAAACTACTCGTGTGCTTCGCCTCGATCAGCTCTTCGTGCGACCTCCGCCCCCCGCCGAACCGAAAGGGGCTCGGTCCGCCGGTCCCATAGGTGTTCGTGGATCAGCTTCCCCGACATCTTTGGCGCGCCAGGTAGGGGGCGTTGAGGTTGTGTGAACCTGATCCGGTGTTCACACGAGCTAGATCTTCATATTCTTCATCGACATGCCACCGAAGAAGAAGGCTTCGGCGGCAGCTGTTCCGTCCACGTCGATCCCACCACCACCGGAGCAAACGGGTGGTGGGGTAGACGCCGGCGGAAGAACGGACATCGACGAGGGAGCTCACGGTGCTGCCAGGTCCAAGGACAAGGCTGCGCAGACCTCGGCGTCCGTACATGCACCGCGCCCATCTCAGGAGGCGCAGGACCGACAGCGTCATGGTATTCGCAGTGCCATACGTTTGTTGGACCAAGATCGAGCTGGTGGATCTCGGGGTGCTCAAGACCAGCATGCACGCCAACATGCTGGCACGAGCGAGACACGGTCGCCTGGACGGGATACTGCTCCTTCTAACATAGTTAGAAGTCCGAGCATATCCCGCTCCACGCACCGTTCGCCACTGCCACCCACCACTCCAACAGAAGCTTTGGCGCGAGCTGAACTGCTCCTGGATTACCCTCCAACGGCAGACAAGATCGATGAATGGAGGGCCACCATTCAGAGTCTCATCGGCTTCGCCAACGGCGACACTCCGCGGTAGCCGAGTACATCGCTGCCGCGGCAGGACCGCCGGGCACGAGCCGATGGCGACGAAACTGGTGGGGGTGCAACCACCATGCACTCTCCACCCCGAAGGCCAAGATCGCCGACTCGCCAGATCCACCTTGACAGCGACTCCACCGCATCGTCAGATCCACGAGCTCGTCGCGATCAGCGCCAAGTTCTTCACGAGCGACAGCAAGAAGACGCTCGAACTCGCATCGAGCGCCAAAGAGAAGCGCGGCGTCAATCGGACCAGCGCGCTGGGCCCTCTGTTGACATGCATGCACCAGGGGAACCAGGCGAGTTGCCGTACGCGATAGGTTGCCCTGCGTTCACTCGTGAGCTGCGGCAAGTCCAGTGGCCTAGCACGAAGAATTTCAAGCCAGACGTACCAGAGAAGTATGACGGCAAGTCCCATCCGTCGGAGTTCCTCAGCATCTACACCATCGCGGTGCAGGCTGCCGGGGGGCGGGACGACAAGATCCTTGCCAACTACTTCCCACTGGTGCTCAAGCCCAACATCAGATCCTGGCTCATGCACTTGCCGGACAACTCCATATCCTCCTGGGCAGACCTATGCCATCAGTTTGTCGGCACCTTTATGGGGGGCCACAAACCTCATGGCCAAGAGAGTGACCTTCATCTGCTCGCGCAGAAGGAAGGAGAGCCCCTGCGCAAGTACATTCAGAGATTCAGCCGCGTACAGCACAACATCCCAAATGTCCACCCTGCCGCGGTAATCAGCGCGTTCCATCAGAACGTGCGAAACCGCAGGATGCAGGAGGAGATGGCGATGTGCAAGATCAGAGACGTCAGTGAGCTATATGCCCTGGCCGACAAGTGTGCACATGCTGAGGAAGGGAGGAAACTCCCCGGAGAGAATACAGAAGCAGGAGGATCTGATAGTGAGGAGGCTGCCCCGGCAAAGAAAAACCGGTGGCGGAACAACAGGAAGAAGAAAGGCAAAGATGTGCTAGTCGTTGAGCAGTCCGGCAACGGAGGTGGCACCAAGAAAGCCAAAGCTGGTAGCTTCGGCGGCACCAATTAGCAGGCTATGGCGGTCGCCGACAAGCAGGACGACACCAACAAGCAATACTGCAAGATCCACTGCACCAAGGGCCATGACCTCCAGAGTTGCGAGAAGGTCGAGCAGCTTGTCGAGCAGCAAAAGGCTGAATACGAGCGACGCGACAAGGAGAAGACCCAAGAAGGTGCTGGAGGAGCCGGCAAGATACGCCCCGGCCGAGGAGGACGCTGCGGCAAGGCCAAGCAGCGGCAAGGAGATAGACCTCCCCGCGGCCGCGACAAGGATGATGACGACGATGACGATGAAGATATGGATGATGACGAGACCGATGAGCAGGAGTTCCAGAAAGCCACAGAGGTCCTGTGCGTTGACGACGGTGCTTCTTTGCATACTTCACACCGCCAGCTCAAGCAGTGGGTGCGGGAAGTCAATGCGGCAGAACCACCCGTCGAGTCACGCAAGCCTCTGAAATGGTCCAGCACGCCTATCATCTTTGATATTGAGGACCACCCTGATCGCATAATTGCGGTCGGGTGCTTGCCACACATTCCAAGGAATCAATCTGGGAAGGAGCAAGCCGAAGGGAAAGATCACGTTGCCGGTGACATTTGGCAGCGAGTTGAACTTCAGGACTGAGAGGGTCACTTTTGACGTTGCTGACTTTCCATTGCCTTACAATGGGATACTCGGCCGTCCAGCACTCGCCAAATTCATGGCGGCCTCTCACTATGCATACAACATGCTGAAGATGCCAGGCCCGATAAGTGTCATCTCTGTCCCTGGCGACAAGAAGGATGCTCTTATCTGCGCCGACAAGATCTACCGGGAAGCAGCAGCCGCAACAGATCGCAAGTCACTTGCCGTTGAAGCTCCCGGGGCGAAGAAGAAGACCAAGTCCGGCAAGAGTTCTGATGCCCACTCTGGCAAGCGCACCTCTTCGGAGTGCTGCACTACCGTCGAGGATGCACCATCGAGCTCCACCGACAAGTGTAAGAATACAATGGCAGCTCCACCAGAGACCAAGAAGGTGTCCGCCAAGGAGGATGGCGCTGGTGGTACCTTTACCATCAGTGCCACTCTCGACCCTAAATAGGAAAGCGCGCTCATTGCTTTCCTGCGGGCGAACGTCGACGTATTTGCGTGGCCACCGTCTGACATCCCCGGTGTTCCCAAGAAAGTAATCGAGCACCATCTTGCCGTCTGTCCTCATGCGTGGCCCGTCAAGCAGAAAGTTAGGAAGCAAGCAGTGGAGCGCCAAGAATTCATCGCAGAAGAAATCAAGAAATTGGAAGCAGCAGGCCTTGTCAGAGGAGTGCTCCATCCTACGTGGTTGGCCAACCCTGTAGTCGTGCGCAAGGCAAACGGGAAATGGAGGCTTTGTATCGACTTTACCGATGTCAATAAAGCTTGTCCCAAAGACCCATTTCCCTTGCCGCGCATCGACCAGATTGTTGACTCCACGGCCGGATGTGACTTGCTTTCATTTCTTGATGCATACTCAGGATACCATCAGATCTTCATGGCAGAAGAGGATGAGGAGAAGACCGCATTCATCACCCCATGTGGCACATACTGTTTCGTACGGATGCCTTCCGGTTTAAAGAATGCTGGTTCAACATTTGCAAGGGTAGTCCATGACGCTTTTGAGCCGCAAATGCACACAAATGTGGAAGCCTACATGGATGACATAGTGGTCAAGAGCAAGGACAAGGCGACTCTGATTCAAGATTTAGACGAAACCTTTGCAAATCTGCGCAAGATCAACCTCAAGCTTAACCCCGAGAAGTGTGTGTTTGGAGTCCCCTCCGGCAAGCTTCTCGGGTTCTTCGTGTCTCAGCGGGGAATTGAAGCCAATCCCGACAAGATCAAGGCTATTGAGCAGATTGAAGCACCAAAGCGCGTCAAGGATGTACGAAGACTTGCCGGTTGCGTAGCTGCTCTCAGCAGGTTTATCTCTAGGTCTGCTGAGCGCGCCCTGCCCTTTTTCAAAATATTGAAAAAGGCAGGTCCAATGAAATGGACTCCAGAAGCGGAGGCTGCACTGCAGGACTTAAAGAGATACCTGTCCTCCACTCCAACACTTGTCGCACCTAAGCCACAAGAGAAGTTGCTGCTATATATAGCGGCAACCAATCAAGTGGTTAGTGCTGCGTTAGTAGTGGAGAGGGAGGCGGATGATGAGCCAGCAACCACGGTAGATGCATCCAGCGACAAGCAGAGGACTTCACCGGCAAGCTCTGGTCCCGACAAAGATGGATCTGCGCAGTCGCGTGAGAAGATGCAGAAAAGAATGGTGTAGTGCCTAGTTTACTTTGTCAGTTCCCTTCTGCAGGGGGCTAGGTCAAGGTACTCTGGTGTGCAGAAATTGCTTTTCGGCCTTCTATGGCCTCGAGAAAGCTGCGCCATTACTTCCAAGCACATGAGATCACAGTCGTCACTCGTTTTCCGCTAAAGAGGATACTGCAAAATCCAGAAGCAACAGGCAGGATTGTCGAGTGGGCACTGGAACTGTCAAGCTTTGGCCTCAAGTTTGAGAGCACTTCAACTATCCAAAGTAGAGCGTTGGTAGAGTTCATAGCAGAATGGACGCCAACACAAGATGAAGAAATTCCAGAAACGAGCATCCCCGTCAAGGAAGCAAGCAAAGAGTGGCTGATGTACTTTGATGGTGCCTTTTCGCTGCAAGGCGCCGGTGCGGGCGTGCTACTTGTTGCACCCACCGGAGAGCACCTCAAGTATGTAGTCCAGATGCACTTTCCCAAGGAGCAAGCAACGAACAATACCGCAGAGTATGAAGGTTTGCTTGCCGGTCTCAGGATCGCAGCAGACCTTGGGATCAAGAAGCTCATTGTCAGGGGTGACTCACAGCTTGTCGTCCGCCAAGTGGACAAGAATTATCAGAGTCCGTTGATGGAAGCTTACGTTGATGAAGTGAGAAAGCTAGAAGAGCACTTTGACGGCCTACAGATGGAACATGTCCCAAGAGCTCAGAACGACATTGCCGATGGCCTGTCGAAGTGCGCCGCACTTAAGTTACCTGTGGAACCAGGGATCTTTGTGCTCAAGCTGACCCAACCGTCTGTAACGCCATCAACTGGACAGAGCAAGAAGAGGAAGTTGATTTCTGGTGATTATTTTCCGGCAGAGCTCCCTGAAGCCACCGCCAAGAAGGTCCCCAAGATCAACACCAAGGGTGCTGAGGAGCAGTCTACTCCGGCAAGCCTTAGGGTTTGTCCCGTTGAAGCAGACGCTCCCGACAAGTTTTGCTCCGGCAAGCTTGCCGGGGAACATCAAGCTCCGGCTGAGACGCAGGTTCTCGCCGTAGAAGCGGATGTTCCCACAGCAGCAGATGTGCCTTTAGTCCTTGTTGTCGAGCCGCAAGCTCCAGCATGGGCACAACAGATTGTCCGTTTCCTTCAGACAGGAGAACTTCCCGAAGAGCAAGAAGAAGCGGAAAGAGTAGCCCGGCAGTCAAGTATGTACAAGTTTGTCGACAACATACTGTACAGAAGAAGACTCAACGGTGTGAAATTGAAGTGTATTCGCCGGGAAGACGGACAAAAGCTGTTGGCAGAAATACATGGAGGCATATGTGGTCACCACATTGGCGCAAGAGCACTTGCCGGCAAAGCATTCCAGCAAGGTCCCTCCAGGATGCAACTGCACAAGTAACCAAGTGTGAAGCGTGCCAGTTCCATTCCAAACAGATACACCAGCCAGCTCAAGCTCTCCAGACAATCCCTTTATCCTGGCCATTTTCGGTATGGGGGCTCGACATCCTCGGCCCCTTTCCGCGAGCTGTCGGGGGCTTTGAGTACTTGTACGTTGCAATCGACAAGTTCACAAAGTGGCCGGAAGTGGAAGCAGTGAGGAAGGTGACAGCACAGTCAGCAGTCAAGTTCTTCAGGTCGATTGTTTGCCGCTTCGGGATCCCTAACAGGATCATCACCGACAACGGCACGCAATTCACGAGCCGCACCTTCATGCAGTACGTCCAAGATCTTGGCGCCAAGGTCTGCTTCGCTTCTGTTGCTCATCCGAGAAGCAACAGTCAAGCAGAGAGGGCAAATGCTGAAGTGCTGTGCGGGCTCAAGACCAGGACTTTCGACAGGCTGTGCAAGTGCGGAAAGAACTGGATTGAAGAGCTGCCGGTGGTTCTTTGGTCGATCAGGACGACGCCAAATCGAGCCACTGGCCAGACACCTTTCGCTCTAGTCTATGGAGCAGAGGCAGTTCTCCCCATGGAACTCGTATACGGGTCACCTCGAGTGCTCACTTATGATGAGCTTGAGCAAGAGCAGCTGCGACAAGATGACGCGCTACTCCTTGAGGAGGACCGTCTTCAGGCTGTTGTACGAGCTGCTCGATACCAGCAATCTTTGCGCCGCTACCATAGCCGCGAAGTTAATGCCAGAAGTTTCGAGGAACGCGACCTTGTTCTTCGGCGCGTTCAGTCCACCAAGAATTCCAACAAGTTGACGCCGAAGTGGGAAGGCCCTTACCGGGTGAAACGAGTCACTAGGCCTGGCGCTGTCCGCCTTGAGACCGAAGATGGCATTCCGGTGAGCAACTCCTGGAACATTGAGCATCTTCGTAAGTTTTACCCATAAGGCGCGGTTGCCGGAACCTGTTCCGGCAACCACCTTTTGTACAAGTCTTGCCGATGTTGCATGTAATCCTTTGTACAAAGCCGGGCGCAGACCCTGTGCATAAGTAAAGCTCATGTGCTCCGCACATCTTGTCAATTTCATGCTTTATACTTTTCTTTTTGCATGTATCTGACACTTTGTGCAGCGCCTACCCCCGGTAAGCAATAACGAGCCGCAAGGCTCCGTATCATTATTTTCTCTTCTTTCTCTTTCTCAAAGGAAGGAAGGTTCCCTCGCCCACAAGTTTGCCGGGGGGAAAGGAGAAGATAATGGTGTGGACCAGGCGTCGTCCAAGGAAGTTTCGCCTTACCAGAAAGCAAACGACAGAAAAGCTAAGTTGCCAAAGTTTGAGCAATTAGTTTTAATTTTTAAGTTATCTTCCTCGAACGACCGTGCTTTGTATGGAAAACCTGTGCGCGGAGGAACCAACTCATAGCTAGTTGCGCCCTTACTTTGTTTCGAGTCCGCTCAACAACTTAAGTGAGCTGCGACTAGTTGCGACAAGGTTTCTTGTCGGTAACGGCACCGCCAGCAGGCTGCTGACGTCCCGCACTCAGCGCTCGCGGCTAAGGTGCCTGCGCCGACAAGTTCCCTAAAAGCGTAGGGCAAAATCATACAAAGGAAGGAATCAAGTAAAGGAAATAACATAGCAATCGCTACCAAAAATAGAGTCATATTACAAGATAGCTTGTCGCAGCTCTAACAGATTGTTCTTATAACCTGACCAGCAGTGACAAGAAAAAGAGAAACGGGCGGCCTAATCTACGTGGTCGCCCTCAACCCTCTTGATCCTGCTCACCTTGTCCACAATGGGTGCGACAAGGGTCTTGAGCGCTTCCAGATCAGCATCCGGTAGCAAGGTCCTGAGGACGTTGGTGAGGTTGAGGCCTGGGTTGTGGAAGGCCACCTTCACCAGCACCTTTTGAAGAGCTCCCGCGCAGATCTTGCGCGACTCGTCGGCCAGCTGCTTTGGGATCTTCTCGCGGAGTCGCTGGAGGGCCGTCGCCACGCCTTTGAAGAACAAGCTGAGCTTGGCGCTGGGTTGGAGGTGCTCATCGGAGGAATACCCAAAATCCTCCATCCCCAGCTGCGCCAGCTCCCCGTCGATGGTTGCGGCAACATCCACGAGACCCTCGGTCCAGTGCTGCACGTTCTCCCTACAAGTGTTCTGGGCGGCAGCAGCATTCGCTAGCAGCGCCTCGTCGTCCTTGATCTTCTCCGACAAGGCCACCTCCCGCTCCCTGACACCGTCCAGCGTCTGAGTCAAAGTAGCCAGCTTCAACTCAAGATCCGCATTGGAGTCCTTGGCGGCGCTAAGCTCTTTGCTCCTCTCAGCGAGACGACCTTGCAGCTCGCCATGAGCGGCGGCGTCCTTCTCGCGCTCGCGCTTGAGCGGAGCAAGCTCCTCGCCGCTCACCTTGAGATCGGCCTCCAGCTGCGCCACCTTCGTCTCCAGCTCCTTCTTGGTGGCCTCGGCAGCTACGGCAGCATCCTCTGCTTCCTTGAGAGCCCCGCCAAATGTTTGCTCGCGCGCGGCAAGCTCCTCCTCGTGGCTGTCAAGGTTGACCTTGCGCTGCGCCAACTCGCCTTCCTGCGCAGATAGCTTCTCGGCGACAAGCCGCTATTGCTCTTCAACTTCAGCCTTCTTGAGGAGGAATGCTTTCCGCTCCTCGGCGACTTGCTCCCGCTCCTCTGCCAGGGACCGGAGAGTTTCCTGCCTGAAACCCCGGAGCTCCTCCGTGCGCTTCTCGATGTCCACTCCCGCCTTCACGACAAGCGCTTCTCGGGATACCAGCTTGGCCTGTCGGGCGCGGTAGAGCGAAAACAACTTCCGCAGCAGCTGCTCCTCCTCAGGCTCGTCGCTGCTGCTGCTTGGCGCATCGACTAGCGTCAGCCCAGCGGAGGCGAGCACCTCTCCATCCAAGATCTCTCCTTCGACCGGCGCCCTGGAGCTTGACGCCCAGGGGAGCTTGATGAAGATGCCGTCGCCGGCCTTCAAATAGGCGCCGGGCTGGGGCTCTTCGGAGCCTGGCGCTGCAGCAGCGGCGGAGGGATCGGCGGTCGGCGTAGCGCCTGACGCTCCTGCGGCCTCGGGGCCGTCAGTGCGATCGCCGGATCCCTCGCCAGCTTCTGCGGTGACAGCTTTGGCGGCCTCTTCACCGGCGGGATCATCAGCGCCGGCTTATCCTTCGGTGGCAACGGCATCGTCGGTATTGCTGCACGCGTTCTTCTTGCCGGCAACCTCGGTTTCCATCGGCTCCGTGGCAGATGGATCTGAGGAACGGAAAAAGAAGAAAAATCAAGCAAATATCCAAAAAGAAAATCAGAAGAAGAAGAACCCAAGGGAAGTTTTCAAGCAAGAGGATTACCTGTACTAGGACCTGTAGTCGTGGTCTCAACCAACGGAGGGTCGTTGGTACTGTCCCTTGCAGGAGAACGCTCCCTTGCCGGGGAATCCTCCCTTGGCGGTGTAGTTGAAGCAAATGGCATTTCAGGAGCGGTTTCCGGGCACTCCTAGTGAAGCTGCTCTGCTCCTACACAAACCAACAGTCAGATATCAGCAAAGAAAGAGCACCCATGCGCGCCTAACAGCAGAAAGTAAACCATATACTTACGCTGGGGGCTGCGCTGGGTGCTGCTTTGGGCAATAGTTGCCGGGTCCGGGAAGGTGGTCTCGGACACACCCCCTGCTGTCGCGGTGGGTTCATCCTCGATGACAATCACTGGGACCTTGGCTCTCTTCGCCGCTCTCTGGGCCAGAGTCCTGAAAAGGAATGGGTTCAGAGTGAAGCAAATCAGATACAAGACAAAGCAACAAAATTGAAGAACTACAAGTACAACAAAGAATCTTACTCTTCTTCTTCCTCGTCGGAGCTGAGCGCGGAGAGATCGAAGTCCGGCTCGCCTCCGGTGCGACGAGGCGAAGGAGTAGGTTCCCTTGTCCGCTTGGTAGGAATAGTAGCGGTGGACCGGGAAGACCCCACTCCAGTTGCCGCAGAGGCGTGAGGCGCGCCCGCGGCAATAGTGCTTGCCGCGGTAGAGCGTGTCACACGGCACGGTGGCTGTTGACTCGTCTGCCACCCCGCTACGTCCCCGGCCTTGCGGAGACGCCTTCTTGGTGAAGCTGGGGGCTCCGCTTGCGGCAAGCTAGCTGAAGGTGGGGAGGAGGAGGAGCCGATCTTCAACGAGTCGCTCGCGCCCTCGGCGGGCTCGCTCGACTCAGCTTCAGGCCCGACAAGCTCTTCCTCGCCGGCAAGCTTCTCTCGCTCGACAAGGCTTGCCGCCTCTGCTGCCTCTGCCTCCTCCACGGTGAATCCGAACTCGCCCGCGGCAGCGGCTGCTGCCGCCTCTTCCAGCCTGGTGGCGATGCGCTGCATCTCATCATCGGTAGTGTCGCGGGTGAGGCTCTTTTGTTCATCGGGGCGGACCGACACTTCTACCAGGCCGTCAAAGAACTCCTGCACGACGTCATTTGCAGGCTCTTGCCAAGTTGGGACAATTCCATGCGAATCGCACAGCGGCATCATTGCACGGATGCGGTCGAGCGAGGAGTTGTTGCACAGCGGAACGACACCCCTCGGCAACATGAACGCTTCGGGATGTTGTGGATCGCACTTGAACAGTTCCAAGATCATCGCATCCAGTTCCAAGATAGTGAAGTTGAAGTTGAGGCCCGGGCGCAGCCTCGTGATATCCGCCGCATTCTGGAACTCCCAGGCGGGTCTCCTCCTCTCCTGCAAGGGGGCGATGCGGCATCGAAGAAAATCTGCGCCAACGGCGCCTACGGTGAGCCCGACAAGCCTGAGGTGTAGGATCCGGGTGACGGCAATCCTCAGCCTATCGTCTTCCGGGGCCACATTGCTCCAATCGTTGCCGCGCGCTATTGGGGCTTGGCGCTGGGCGGTAAATGGCTGCGGGTTCTCCTCGACAATCCAGCACCAGTCTGCTCTCCATTCCTCCCACTTGCTGTGGAGCTCTCCCTCCAGATAAGCTTCCTTCTTGCCAACTCTCGAGATCCAGGGGATTCCACCAGATAAATGCTACCCTCTCTTAACTCGGGGCATAAAGAAGTGGTGGAAAAGAGCTACGTTTGGATAGACTCCGACAAAGTTTTTGAAGAGATGTGCGAAAACTGCCATGGTCAGAACAACATTGGGGGTGAAGTCAAGGAGGCGGAATCCGTAGGTGTTCATGATATCACAGAAAAATTCAGAGAAAGGCGGGCAGAGCCCGCAGTAGAAGAATAGCGCGAAGAAAGGGTATCCATCCGGAGCCAGTTCTGAAGCAGCAGCTGGGAGTACCTTCGTACGCGGATGCGCTCGCGTCTCCGTCGACCAGAAGAGGTAGTAGTACTCCCTCAGCTCCTTCACGGCAAGCTGGGGGGGGGGGGAGATTGCCCGCTCCTTCCGCTGCGCCGCAAGCCGCTGCGCCTCGGCCGACTTCACGACCTTCCCCTTGTCGGCTTTCGGAGCCATGGCGGAGGTGGTGAGGGAGATCAACGGCGTTGGTGATGCTGGTGGCGACGGGGGGCAGAGCGCTGCTCTCTTTCAGCTTTGGGAAGAAGGGGGGAGCGGCAGAGATTTCTGAGATTGGAGTAGCGACCGGCGAGATGGGCGAACGGCCCCTGTTTCCCCCGCTTATAAAGAGGGAGGGGGCGGGCGTTCCGTCTTTCCGAATAAAGAAACCACCCACGATCTCTCCCACGACGCCGCATTCGACGCATGCCGTTCGGGGAGGGCGCGGTGGATATGGAGTGAAATACGGCGTAACCCAGGCCGCGTGTGCCCGTGCCCTATTTTGGGCCTGGCCCAACAACGCTCGGCACCGTGTGTGGCCCAGGCCCGGGGGCTCCTGTCGGGGTACCCTAGTATCCCGAACTTGTGCACGGGCAGTGGCAGCACCCCACGGCAAGGCTTGCCGGGTGACTGCCAAGGTCCTCCGTGGTTCCTGTGGAGCCATTCAAGAACAAAGTATTCAAGCCAAGGAGACAAGGCCCCGACAAGAGGAGCTTGCCGGGAAGGCCAACCAAGGCATCTCAAGGAACTTGCCACGACGCGCCACGCGTCCCGGCGAGGCCCGGTGAGCAACAAGCTTCCGGACGCGACAAGACAACGACCGCGGCAAGGCACTTGCCGCGGCAAGCTACCACTCTGTACCCGCGCTCCACCACATCCACCAACGTGTCGCCCTGGGGCCTTTCCAGGCGCGCGTGGCAAGAGGCTGTGCAGCCAGCGGTGCGCTGTGGCGAGCGGCGCTGACAAGATTGCCATCGTGGCGAGCGGTGGCATCCCTGGCGGTCCCTATTTGCACTATTTGGGCGACGTAGACGGGCATTTAATGCCTTTGTCCCCTGCCGTCAGGGTTAGGTATGATACACTGTACAGGTAGTTGTACCAACCGCAATTCCTTTTCCATTTTTACCCTTATCTACGTTTCCACCTGTCGGAGACCCCTTTAGCGTATAAAAGGAGGCCCATGCGCAACATAGAAAGGGGTTGGAAGCCAGAAAAACACTCACGCTCGGTCTCGTTAGCAGCTAGTGTGTACTGTAGCACTCAGCGCTCCCGAGCAAGAACCCAATACACTCAGACATGCAGCAGTAGGAGTGTTATCTCTTCGGAGAGCTCCGAAGCTGGGTAAAACTGCTCGTGTGCTTCGCCTCGATCCGCTCTTCGTGCGACCTCCGCCCCCCGCCGAACAGAAAGGGGCTCGGTCCGCCGGTCCCATAGGTGTTCGTGGATCAGCTTCCCCGACAGTAAGGGGCACTGTTGCCACGCGCCGGCTGGCCACAGGCATGGGCGGGAGCACTGTAGTCTTGGTCATCGGTGATTGAGGTCTCGTCCCATCGTACGGCCTGGATGGGACGGGAGCTGACCCGTGGCTGGGTTGCCGTGGACGCCACGGGTAGGTTGGCTTGCTAGGGAAGCCACAGTTGCGCCGGGTTGAATTGCCTTGCGCCAGCTGCTGCGGCCGGGTCGATGTACCTTGTCGAGTCGAAGGTCTTGGCCGGGTTGCGGGCCTTGCTGAGTCGAGCGATCCGGCCTGGCGCACGCCGGTTTGTGGGGCGATGCGGGCCCCACTGTTTTTGAAACAGATCCTGGTTCCGTTGCCTGCCCGGGGTTCATCCCCCCGACACTAGGGGAAGATACTGTTCCACAATTGGTTTATAAATTTCCAAAGGGAGCCCCAGATATGTAAATGGGAATTGCCCCCTAGCACATTGCAGTGTGTTTGTGAAGATGTCCACTCTAGCTTCCTCAATGTTCAGAGTTACCATTATTGATTTGGCATAGTTGACCTTGAGACCAGTTGCTGAGGCAAATGTATTTAAAAGAGCTTTGAGACAAATCAAGTGTCTAGCATTTGCTTGCATGATGACCAGAGTATCATCAGCATACTGAACAATTGGGAAGTCAGGGCAAGAGATGACCTATAGTGGAGATTTGATAAGATTTAATCTCATGACATTGTTCAAAATAGTTTGTAGCAAGTCGGCAGCAAGGACAAAGATTAAAGGAGAGTAAGGATCTCCCTGTCTCACTCCTCTCTTTATGTAGAATTTCTTCCCATGCACTCCATTTAACATGACGACAGAAGAGGCAGTAGAAAAGAGCATCTGCATCCATGATATCCATTTATCCCCAAAACCTTTTGCTCTGAAAATCTCATTGATGGCTTGATGTTCAATTGTGTCAAAAGCTTTTTCAAAATCCAGCTTAATTACCAACATTTCCTCCTTTGACTTATGGCACTGATGTATATATTCATATGCCCATCCTAGGCAGTCTTGAATCACTCTGTCCTTGAGAAAACCATATTGGTTGATGTGAACCAATTTTAGTATTATTTTTTGCAGTCTGGTTGCCAGCAGCTTTGTGATAATCTTAAGAACCCCATTGAGCAAAGAGATTGGCCTGAAATCATTTGGTGTGAGAGGAACTTCTTTTTTTTGGAATCAGAGTAATGAAGGAAGTATTTATACTCTCAAGGTTCACAGTACCAGCATGGAAATCCATGATGAGTTCAATAACATCCTCTTTGATAATATCCCAGCAAGCTTTAATGAATTCATTGTTGAAACCATCAGGACCTGGTGATTTATCAGTTGGTAGATTTTGACCACCTCTTCAATCTCTTCCTGGGTGAACTTTTCCTCTAATTGAGTGAATACTTGAGGATCAACTAGGTGTTCATAAAGATCATGGAGATCAAAATGCATTGTGTGACCATTAGATTGACCCAATCTATCTCTAAAAGCTTCCCATAAAAATTGCAGCTTTTCCCTCGTGGTATGTAACTTCCACTTGGTCCTTATTCAACAACATTGCAATTTTATTATGCCTATGATTAATGGAAGCTTTTGTGTGGAAGAACTTAGTGTTTTCTTCTCCAAACTTAACACCTTTAATTTTAACTCTCTCCTTCCTATAAATCTTCTGATTATTAAGTACTGTCAGCAAGCACTCCTTGAGAATTATTCTGTAATTGGCCTCAAACAAAGAAAGATTCCTGAATTCTTCAATCAAGTCCCAGAAGAAGATGCATGCATTTAGATCCTCAATTTGTTTTTTCATGCATGATAGGATTTTAGCCCACAACTTCATTGCTCTTCTCAGGTTTTTAAATTTAGCATTCATCTTTTTTGCCTGGTCAGTAAAGCCCACTGGAATATTCCAAGCTTCCCGCACCACTTGTTTAAAGGAGCTATGCTTTAACCAAAATTTCTCAAATCTGAATACCTTGGACTTTGGAATATTTGTGCAAATCTTGATCATGCATGGAAGGTGATCACAAATAGGTTTTGCCAAAGGAAGAACCATGGAGTTAGGTTAACTAGTCATCCAGGCTATAGAGGTAAAGAACCAAACTAACTTTTCAAGGAGTGGAGATTCCTGCACGTTGCTCCAACTCTACTGTCTACCTTTCAAAGGTAGTTCAATCAGTCCCAGATTACTGATAGCCTCATTATATAAAAGCATCTCATTGACCTCTCCTCCAGGTTTATTCCTGTTCTCTAGTGATCTGATGAAATTAAAATCACCCATGACTATCCAGTCCACCTCATTTGGCATTTGAATATTGCTAAACCAATCAATAAATTCAATATTTTCCTCATGTCTGCAAGGCCCATATACTTTTGAGAGAATCCACTTGTTTGCAGAAATATTACAACGTGAATTGTATGGAAAGAGAAATTTTTTCTGAAAAAGCAATTCTCCTGTGAACATAGAACCATTCCAAGCAGTCAGAATGCCACCAGAGGCCCCAATAGAAGGCAAAAATTCAAATTTGTTAAATCTTTGAGGGCAAAAGTTGTGAATGTAGGCTAGATCAAAATTCTCTCTCTTTGTTTCTTGAATACACACAACTCCAGTAGCACTTTCCTCCACTTTTTGCCTAATAGCCAGCCACTTATCTCAGGCATTAATACCTCTTATATTCCAATTAAGAATGTTCGAGGATCTGGTGTTATTCATTGTTAAACTGTATGCTTTTATATTGTGGTATCAAGGTCCATCCCTTGATAACATCCTGAAGAATGAATGTTTGCCGCAAGAATATGTGTTTAACAAGTCTGATGTGGTCTTGAATATGCAACAACCAATATTGAAGAAACATATGCAACCAGTTCAACATAATCATGAAGCATGACATAGCAACACTCACAGATAGGTAGGTCCCATGAGTATTACTGTAGTGCCATAGCTCAGTTTGAAACAAAAGGTGCCTCTCAGGGCCATGGTTCACCATATTACAAAAGCTGCTAATCCCAACATACATAACACAGACAGTTTGGATATAATAACTAAGCATTATGCAGCAGTAGCGCCTGTAATTATGAGACCATCCTATCAGTGTGCAAAGTTTGGTTGAGCTCCAGCTCCTGTGGCCTTGGTCACCTTGGCCACCTCTTATTGTCCCTTATTCTTGGGCCTGTTGGATAAATTCTCTTGGAGTTCATCCTCAGCCACCTTAAAGAAAGATTTAGTCAGGTTCTTAACCACTTTATTTTGAATAACAGGAGGAATGGCATTGCATGGTAAGCAAGATTTAGCACCACAAGTTTTCCTCCTATATTCATTATTATCTTTCCTAATTCTGTCACTTCTTCTTACCTCAGATTCAACCAAAGGCTCTTTCTCTCTTCTTTTCTTAGATGTAGCTTCTCCAGGAGGCAGCAGGATAATTTTGTTGGGAGACACCTGCTACAGAGGGCTACCAGCTCCACTTGAAGTGTGTGCAGTTGGGCTTATCCCTTCATTTTCTTTGCCCATACCCTGCATGATCTCCTTACATGGGAGCCTGTGATGTTATGTAGCCATCAGGAATATGGAAGAGGATATTTTCTTCATTGTCACAGTTGACAATAAGCAATTTCCATAAATCAGACTTAAGCAAATGCATTATCCAGCCAAATTTATCTGGTGTCAGCAGCAAATGAATTATGAAGTTGAACCAACTTACAGGTATTTCAATTTTGAAAGTGTTTTTCTCTCCTTGAGTTGCTCGAGCAAAGTTTTGTATCCAGAGATCCAGACCTTCTTCAGAAATTAAGTGAGAACCATCAATAATATCCAAGGCATGTTTCTCAGTAATTGAGTGTATATCAAACATAGGACATGAATCTGTGGGTAAGTTTATCCCAAAATTACCTTTGTTGTTGAAATTTGAGGATGTTCCCCCCTGAGGGATTGGCACGTCTTCTTTTCCTTTATCTGATGCAGACAATGGTTGTGGGATTGAAGTGTGTGTTCCTTCAGCATCAATGTAAATAGCAGTAGCAGAAACTTGTTCAATTGGGGCATGATCAGCACCCTCATTTATCTGAATCTGCTGCACCTCAATATCTTGATTCACAGCAGATGATTCTCACCCTTCCTTGAGTGGGGGTGCCATCTCAGAAGCATGATTAGCAGAAACAGAACCAACTTCTTGCCCTTCAGAAATGGCCTGGTCAGCTTCATTTAGATGTAAGTTGTTATCCACCCGGTTATCATCTAATTGAAGATCTTCCTCTTCATCCTCAGCATGGTAAGCCATAGCAATATTCAGAAGTCCCATGGCCATAGGCTGAATTTGCATGACCTGATTGACCGCTTCACTAGCAGAATGAGTGAGAGACAGAAGGCCATCTAACAAAGAGACAGATGTGGTAATGCTGCCATTTGGGTGTCCATCATCCTGTTGAACAGGGAGCTCAACTTGCTGCTGCTGTGGGGCCACTGGAACTGGTTGAGGAAAAGCCCAATCCTGCTCATGATCATTTTGTTCTGCTAGTTCCTCCCAGGCATCCCAGCCCTCATTTTGAATATGATCATTGCGCACTGGCAGAGGCTAAAAACCTAGGAAATCATTTGCATGCTGGGGGACTGGGTGTGGGTCCACACCATTAGGTGGAACAAGATCCTCATCTGCAGGCCCACCACCCAGCATCTCCTCCAAGAGGACCTCAACTGAGCTGGTCCAGGATTCTTCTTCAAATCTCTCCCCCTCAGACCACCTGATACTCTTTGGTATATCAATCAGTTCTGTCACACGTGCTTTAACCAGAATTTCCCCCCTCAAAGCATCTTCTCTCTCCCAACTGATAATTATCCCCCATTTGGAAATGGCCGCAACAATGTCTTCAGTATTACAAAAATCGAGAGGAACACCAATGAACAGCAACCAACAAATCCTGTTGAAGTTAAACCTACGCTAGTTTCTGCCCTCATTGTGCTTAGAAAAAGAGATAAACACATCTCCAAATGCATTTGGACTCTGCCTAATGAGCCTGTCATGGTCCCTCACATGCATGAACTGGATGTAGGCCTCTCCAAACGGGCAGGGTTGGATCTCTCTAAAACCAACTTGCGCAGCTTCTTGAAAAAATTCCTCCAGAACCTCTCAGACGTTAGGAAAAATACCTCATCAGGATGCAGGTGGATGGATGCAATCACCAAATCTTCGTGTATTCGTGGGTGGTGAGGCAGAATGGCACGAGAAACCCCAGTTCTTCCTTTGATTTCTTGTATCTGAAATCCATCTGGCACAAATGGTAGCGGGTCGATGGGAATGTTGGCCATCGGATCATCCACCGACGAGGCGGCGACCACTGCCCTCACCGGCGGCAAGGAAGGAGCAGGTGAGCTTGTCGAGGAGGGAGCAGAGGATGTTGCAGAGTTGGTAAGTGTAGTGGAATGCGAGGAGGCAAGCGATGGTCTCGGTTGGAAATTTGGGAATTGGTCCTTGACTAGCTCCATAAATGACGAGACCTGCCTAATATGTGGTGCCGGCCCAAGACAATGAGACCAAGCTTCAATGGCTCCCTCGGCCCATGCTTCTTCAGGTGGGCTAGAGAAAGAAATCAAATTTAATAAACGACCAAAGCCCTGGAAGATTTGGGTTTGGACATTTGCACGCAAAATGTCCCGTGGCCCCGCATGCATGGCAGACTACGTGTGGCGCCCCATGCAGACATGATGAAACTTGGGGCTCAATTCGTGGCTGATTAACACCGTGATTAGGCTGTGATGAAGTGGGAATAGTTGCTTGATTATTTCCATCATGAATAGGCCCCAATAATCGCTCAAAAACTGACCGGCCTCCCTGGACTATCGAGCTGTAACTCTGGTGATCACTGGAGTTAGGATCCTCGACGCGCCCATTCCTACCCACTAGAGTCCATTCGTTGTCAAGCTCAGCATAATAAGCATGCTCTTCTCTGATCCAATTAGGACCACCAAAATTCCAAAGGCTAAAATCCATCTCATACTCCTTTTCCATAATTTCACCCGCATTGTAAATCTCAAAGCCCACTGACTTGGAAGCAACAGAAAACTTGTATGATCTATTCCTTAGGAAGCAGACTCTAAAACCTTGAGCATAACCCCCAAACATAGTAAGGAGTGAAACACTAACCATGTGAGCATCAAGTTTGAAGGATGCCCTAGATAAAGAAACCACCATGGTGAATTCCTTTTGACGAAAACCCGGGGAGAAAACCACTGGGTGGCCAAACTTAGATCTCATATCTGCCTGGAACTTCTTGCCACGATCAAAGTTGAGTACAAAAGGAGCCATCGAGGAGGAGCTTGGAGTGGCTTCCGGGGCCGGAGTGGCCACCGGTAGGGGGAGAGAGGGGTGGCCCCCGAGGCCGGAGCGGCCACCGACGCAAGGGAGGAGAGGCTAGGTGGAGTCCAGCTAATTCGCAGAGGAAGAGTGCTTGTGTTTTGAATCTTATGGATCTGAACATTCATGCCACAATAAAGAATATTACATTGATAAAATATGCTAGGTAGCATTCCACATCAAAAATTCTATTTTTATCATTTACCTACTCGAGGACGAGCAGGAATTAAGCTTGGGGAAATGTATCTATAATTTTTTATTGTTGCATGCTATTATATTATCTGTTTTGGATGTTTTATATGCATTAATATGCTATTTTATATTATTTTTGGGACTAACCTATTAACCTAGAGCCCAGTGCCAGTTTCTATTTTTTTTTGCCTATTTTAGAGTTTCGCAGAAACAGAATACCAAACGGAATAAAACTTTCACGATGATCTATCTTGAACCAAAGGCAAACCAGGAAACTTGGAGATGAATTCGAAGATGCAACGAGGCGGCCACAAGGGTGGAGGGCGTGCCCAGGGGGGTAGGGTGCGCCCCTACTTCATGGGCCCCTCGTAGGTCTCCTGACCTAATTTCTTCGCCCATATATAGTCATATAGCCCCCAAAACATCCAGGGGGAGCCACGAAACCACTTTTCCACCGCCGCAACCTTCTGTACGCATGAGATCCCATCTAGGGACCTTTTCCGGCGTCCTACCGGAGGGGGGTTTGATCACGGAGGGCTTCTACGTCAACACCATTGCCTCTCCGATGAAGCGTGAGTAGTTTACCACAAACCTACGGGTCCATAGCTAGTAGCTATATGGCTTCTTCTCTCTCTTTGATTCTCAATACCATGTTCTCCTTGATGTTCTTGGAGATCTATTCGATGTAATATTCTTTTGCGGTGTGTTTGCCGAGATCCGGTGAATTGTGGATTTATGATCAGATTAACTATGAATATTATTTGAGTCTTCTCTAAATTCTTATATGCATGATTTGATATCTTTGCAAGTCTCTTTGAATTATCGGTTTAATTTGGCCTACTAGATTGGTTTTTCTTGCAAAGGGACAAGTGCTCAGCTTTGGGTTCAATGTTGTGGTGTCCTTTCCCAGTGACAATAGGGGCAACAAGGCACGTATTGTATTGTTGCCATCGAGGATAACAAGATTGGGTTTTCATCATATTGCTTGAGTTAATTCCACTACATCATGTCATCTTACTTAATGCATTACTCGTTTCTTCATGAACTTAATACTCTAGATGCAGGCAGGAGTCGGTCGATGTGTGGAATAATAGTAGTAGATGCAGAATCGTTTCAGCCTACTTGACATGGACGTGATGCCTATATTCATGATCATTTCCTTAGATATCGTCATAATTATGCGCTCTTCTATCAATTGATCGGCAGTAATTTGTTCACCCACCATATTATTTTCTATCTTGAGAGAAGTCACCAGTGAAACCTATGGCCCCCGGGTCCATTTTCCATCATACAAATTCTACTTTCCATCTTATTAGTTTCCGATCTACTATTTTGCAATCTTTTTACTTTCCGATCTATAAACCAAAAAAACCAAAAATATTTACTTTACCGTTTATCTATTTCTATCAGATCTCACTTTTGCAAGTAACCGTGAAGGGATTGACAACCCCTTTATCGCGTTGGGTGCAAGTTTGTTGATTGTTTGTTCATGTATTCGATGACTTGTGCGTTATCTCCTACTGGATTGATACCTTGATTCTCAAACTGAGGGAAATACTTAATCTACTTTGCTACATCACCCTTTCCTCTTCAAGGGAAAAACAAACACAAACTCAAGAGGTAGCAGCCATCTGAGTGTTGAGAAGAATTCGAGGGCAAAGGACTCTCACGAAAAAGGGGCCAAAGGGACTTCTGTCGCCAAAATGGTGAATCAGAGGAACTTCAACTCCCACAAGCCTAAGGGAAATAACGGTGTCCAACACAATACCAACTTTAAGAAGAAGGGCAAGAAGACCTTCAAGAAGAACAAAAAGGATGAGGGATGCTTTACTTGTGGTTCGATTGAACATTGGGCCAACAAGTGCCCAAACAAGTATAAGAAGCCAGGACATGACTCCAAGTGTGTGAACATGATTGTGGGCAACAATGAGAATAGTGCATCTCGGTACGGTAATTTATTTAATGTCTTTTCAGTGTTTCATCCCACCGATTGGTGGGTGGACACAGGCGCATGTGTTCATGTGTGTGCTGACATTTCATTGTTTTCTTCTTACTGGGTCACAAGCCACGGGTCCATATTGATGGGGAATGGCGCGAGTGCTTCCGTTCATGGTGTTGGCATGGTCAATCTGAACCAAGAAGAACCTCGTTAGTGGCTCCCTTCTGTGCAGAGACAGGTTTAAGTTGGTCTTCGAGTCTAATAAGTTAGTTATTACTAAATATGGACTATTTGTTGGAAAAGGTTATGAGAGCGGAGGGATGTTCCGCCTTTACCTTGCTGATTTTTGTAATAAAGTCATGAACCATATTCCTTCGAGTGTTAATGAATCTGAAGTTTGGCATTCACGTCTTTGTCACATTAGTTTTGGTGTTATGACGTGGCTAGCTAAGTTGGATTTAATCCCGAGTTTCACTTTAGCCAAAGGATCTAAGTGCCTCATGTGTGCAAGCTAAGCAACCTCACCAGCCTCACGAGGCTGCGGAGGAGAGACGGCACCATTAGAACTCACACATTCTGATCTTTGTGAGATGAATGGTGTGTTGACTAAAGGTGGAAAGAAATACTTCGTTACACTGACAGATGATTCAACTAGATATTGCTATGTTTATCTGTTAAATACTAAAGATGAGGCTCTACACCACTTTAAAATCTATAAGGCAGAAGTTGAGAATCAACTTGAAAATAAAATTTAACGAGTCTGATCAGATCGTGGTGGAGAGTACTTATCGAGTGAGTTTGATTCTTTTTGTGTGAAACACGACATTATTCATGAGAGGACGCCTTCCTATTCACCCCAGTCAAACGGGGTTGTCAAGTGGAAAAACCGTCTCTAACTGATTTGGTTAACGCCATCTTAGATACATTGGGTTTATCCAAGGCATGGTGGGGGGAGGCTATATTGATGACATGTCATGTCCTTAATAATGTTTCGACAAAGGACAATGAGATAACTCCCTATGAGAAATGTGCGAACAGAAGGACAACACTCTTGTACTTGCGTACTTGCGGCTGTTTGACGAAAGTCAATGTGCCGATCCCCAAAAAGCTTACGCTTGGAGCAAAGACTGTGGACTGCGTTAATTTGGGCTATGCTAAGAATAGCGTTGGCTATAGATTTCTAGTAGTGAAATCTGAGGTACCTGACCAGAAGGTCGATACAAGTAGGGAGTCTAAGGATGCTACATTCTTCGAGGATATTTTTCCTATGAGAGAGATGCAAAGCACTTCTAGACAGGAATCCGAGGGGACTCCTGAGCTTGCCATTCCTATGGAATATTATGAACAAACACATGATGATAATCCTGAGGAGGATGACGAGGAAACCCTTGGTAGGGGCAAGAGACAAAGGATTGCAAATAGCTTTGGTGATGATTTCTTCGTATACCTTGTGGATGATACTCCCACTTCTATTTCAGAAGTGTATGCCTCTCCAGAAACTGACTACTAGAAGGATGCGGTCCGTAGCGAGATGGATTCCATTATGGCTAACGGGACATGGGTGATCACTGACTGTCCCTATGGTTGCAAACCATTGGGATGTAAGTGAGTATTCAAGAAGAAGCTTAGACCCGATGGTATGATTGAAAAGTACAAGGCTAGGATTATGGCCAAGGGCTATGACCACAAAGAACAGGAAGATTTCTTTGATACTTATTCACCTGTGGCTAGACTGACCACCATCTGAGTATTACTCTCGTTGGCATCCTCGCATGGTCTTATCGTCCACCAGATGGATGTTAAGACGGCTTTTCTGAATGGAGAGCTAAACGAGGAAATCTACATGTAACAACCAAATCGTTTTGTGATAGATGGTCAGGAAAGAAAGGTGTGTAGGTTGCTGAAATCTTTATATGGCCCGAAACAAGGACCTGAGCAATGGCATGATAAGTTTAATAAAACTCTCACATCTGTTGTCTTTGTTGTTAATGAAGCTGACAAATGTGTATACTATCGCCATCGTGGGGGCGAAGGAGTTATACTGTGCTTGTATGTTGATGACATACTGATATTCAGAACCAACCCCGATGTAATTGAGGAGGTCAAGTCGTTTCTATCTCAGAAGATGAAAGACCTTGGCGTGGCTAACGTTACCTTGAACATAAAGCTACTGAGGGATGATGACGGTGGGATTACACTTCTGCAATCCCATTATCTTGAGAAGGTGTTGAGTCGCTTTGGATATTCGGACTGTACACCATCTCAAACACCATATGACCCTAGCGTGTCAATTCAAAAGTTCGAAGGCACGACTAAAGATCAACTAATATAATCTCAAATCATTGGTTCATTCATGTACCTGGTGAGCGCAATGAGGCTGACATCATGTTTGCTGTGAGAAAACTGAGCCAGTTTGTTTCCAATCCGGGCGATGTACATTGGCATGCTATTGAGAGAGTTATGCGCTATCTGAAAGGTACTATGAACTATGGACTTTAGTATACCGGATACCCGTCGGTACTTGAAGGGTATAGTGATGCGAATTGGATCTCTGATGCCGATGAGATGAAGGCCACAACTAGGTATATTTTTACTCTTGGAGGTGGCGCTGTTTCCCTGAAGTCTTGCAAGCAAACGATCTTAACGAGATCGACAATGGAAGCAGAATTAACAGCATTAGACACATCTGGTGTCGAAGCACGATGGCTTCGAGATCTTTTGATGGACTTGCCATTGGTTGATAAACCGGTTCCAGCTATCCTGATGAACTATGAAAATCAAACTGTCATCACCAAGGTAAAGTGTTCAAAGGACAATTTTAAGTCCAACAAACACATAAGAATGAGATTAAAAGCTATCAAAAAATTAAAAAACTCCAAAGTGATAGTGTTGGGGTATGTCCATACGGCTAAGAATCTGGGAGATCCCTTCACAAAAAAGGCTATCACGTGTTGTGATAGATAGTGCATCGAGGGAGATGGGTATGAGACCCACATGAGTTGCCATGGTGGTAACCCAACCTATGTGATCGGAGATCCCGTGAAGTAGGACCTGGGAAAACAAGCCAGTGGTGAACTGAGGAGAGTAACTATACTAACGGACTCCATAGAGATGAAATACTCTCAAGACTGTATAGTAGGGTGACTATTGTCTTAATGTGTTCCAAAGTTTATGTAAGCAAGGTGCTATCCTACAGAGCGATCTTTGGAGGAACACACCTATGTGAGCCCGACTGCTGGTCACAGTGTATCAGATTGGGGTGATCACTAGTAAGTTCATGAATAGGCCAGGAGTGTGACTTATATGCTCCACCCGAGGGGTCAGCCTTTGGCAACCTATTACTAGTAAGACATGTGGTGAAGCTTCTTTACGCCAAACTGACAATTCAAGGCATAGTCCATTGTTCATTTGTGAAGGAGTGTAGCTACTTGCTCTAGGTGAAGATCAACCTTAACAGGTCTTCACTGAAACACTACTATATCGGAACAACAATTGGAATAGAGGACACAATAGGCCCTCGAGACCTGGTGCGGGATTGCTGAAATCTGAGATGGGCTTTAGGCCCAGATAGCAATTTTTGAAAAATTTCTAAGGGCCCATGTGGGTTTATTGGCACTAGGTGTAGTGGGAATAAGCTGAGCCGAGCTGACACCTATGCGCTTCAAGAAGGGAACGAGCTTCACCATCGCTGGTCCGTCCAAAGATAGAGCATGTTTTCACCCCAGCCACCATTCACCGCCACCGAATGCCACAACCCAGCTACCACACCGCCCCCATGGCCGTGGCAAGCGGGCAGCACCAAGCCACGGGCTCTGCCGACGAGCACCGCGGACCCACCACCAGGGCTGCCGCCCCGGCATCCAAGACCTTGACACCACCTCACCGAGATTGTCCGGTACCCCAACCATACACACGAGTGGAAGGGATATACCTTTCGCATCCCTGGGCTCCCCCCCAGTCCCGGGACCCAATAGGCCGACAAAACTGGCCTCCATCGCCCCGTCCAGCGGCATCGGGTGAGAGACGAGCTCGGTCCTGTTGCCGAGTGCAAGACGAGCATGGTCCTGCTTCTGGGCGCTGATAACCCACAAGCATAGGGGATCACAACAGTTTTCGAGGGTAGAGTATTCAACCCAAATTTATAGATTCGACACAAGGGGAGCCAAAGAATATTTTAAGGTATTAGCAGCTGAGTTTTCAATTCAACCATACCTTGAGATTAATTATCTACAACAAAGTGATTAGTAGCACAGTAGAATGATAGTTTTGATGATAGCAGTAATAGTAACAGTAACAGTAAGAGTGATAGCAGTGATATTGTAGCACTAACGATAACAGTAGCAATAGTAGTAACTTAGCAAGAACAATATAAGATAAATTCGTAGGGATTGGATCGGTAACTTGTTGCATGATATTCATCATGAGACAGTTATAACCTAGGGCGATACGGCACTAGTTCCAGTTCATAAATATAATGTAGGCATGTATTCCGTAAATAGTCATACGCGCTTATGGACAGAACTTGAATGACATCTTTTGTCCTACGTACCATCCCGTGGCAGCGGGGTCCTATTGGAAACTAAGGTATATTAAGGCCTCCTTTTAATAGAGAACTGGAACAAAGCATTAACACATGGTGAATACATGAACTCCTCAAACTACGGTTATCACCGGGAGTGGTCCCAACTATTGTCACTCCGGGGTTGCCGGATCATAACACGTAGTAGGTGACTATAACTTGCAATGTCGGATCTAGAACATGGATATTAAGGTGATAACATAAACGGTTCAGATCTGAAATCATGGAACCCGGGTCCAAAGTGAGAAGCATTAAGCATGGCAAAGTCATAGCAACATCAATCTCAGAACATAATGGATACTAGGGATCAAGCCCTAACAAAACTAACTCGATTACATGATGAATCTCATCCAACTCCTCACCGACCAGTGAGCCTACTAAGGAATTACTCACTCCCGGTGGGGAGCATCATGGAATTGGCGATGGAGATGTGTTGGTGATGACGAAGATCAAAGATCCCCCTCTCTGGAGCCCCAAACGGACTCCACATCTGCCCTCCCGAGGAAGAACAGGGCTTGGTGGTGGCTCCTTCTCACAAAACGCGATAATTCTTTCTCGCTGATTTTTTCTGGAAATATGGGATTTTATAGTGTCGGTTTGAGGGTTAGCGGGGCCATGATACGTCTCCAACGTATCTATAATTTATGAAGCATTCATGCTATTTTATTATCTGTTTTGAATGATTATGGGCTTTATTATACACTTTTATATTACTTTTGGGACTAACCTATTAATCGGAGGCCCAGCCCATATTGTTGTTTTATTGCCTGTTTCAGTATTTCGAAGAAAAGGAATAACAAACAGAGTCCAACCAGAATGAAACCTTCGGCAGCGTCTTTTTTGGGAAGAATATCATCCTGGAGACTTGGAGTTTACGTCAGAAGATCCTCGAGGAGGCCAGGAGATAGGGGGCGCCCCCCCCTACTGGGCGCGCCCCCTGTCTCGTGGGCCCCTCGAGCAACTCCCGGCCGACTTCTTTCGCCTATATAAGCCTACGTACCCTAAAAACATCGAATACCAAGATAGATTGGGAGTTCCGCCGCCGCAAGCCTCTGTAGCCACCAAAAACCTCTCGGGAGCCTGTTCTGGCACCCTACCGGAGGGAGATCCTTCACCGGTGGCCATCTTCATCATCCTGGCGCTATCCATGACGAGGAGGGAGTAGTTCACCCTCGAGGCTGAGGGTATGTACCAGTAGCTATGTGTTTGATCTCTCTCTCTTGTGTTCTCTCTCGTGTTCCCTCTATGGCACGATCTTGATGTATCCCGAGCTTTGCTATTGTAGTTGGATCTTATGATGTTTCTACCCCTCTACTTTCTTGTGATGAATTGAGTTTTCCCTTTGAAGTTATCTTATCGGATTGAGTCTTTTATGAGAACACTTGATGTATGTCTTTCCGTGCTTATCTGTGGTGACAATGGGATATCATTTGCCACTTGATGTATGTTTTGGTGACCAACTTGCGGGTTCCGCCCATGAACCTATGCATAGGGGTTGGCACACGTTCTTGACTCTCCGGTAGAAACTTTGGGGCACTGTTTGAAGTACTTTGTGTTGGTTGAATAGATGAATCTGAGATTGTGTGATGCATATCGTATAATCATGCTCATGGATACTGGAGGTGACAATGGAGTATCTAGGTGACATTAGGGTTTTGGTTGATTTGTGTCTTAAGGTGTTGTTCTAATATGAACTCTTGAATAGATTGATCCGAAAGAATAACTTTGAGGTGGTTTCGTACCCTACCATAATCTCTTCGTTTGTTCTCCGCTATTAGTGGCTTTGGAGTGACTCTTTGTTGCATTTTGAGGGATTGTTATATGATCTATCTATGTTATTATTGTTGAGAGAACTTGCACTAGTGAAAGTATGAACCTTAGGCCTTTTTTCGTAGCATTGCACGACCATTTACGCTCACTTTTATCATTAGTTACCTTGCTGTTTTTATAATTTCAGATTACAAATACCTTTATCTACCATCCATATTGCACTTGTATCACCATCTCTTCGCCGAACTAGTGCACCTATACAATTTACCATTGTATTGGGTGTGTTGGGGACACAAGAGACTCTTTGTTATTTGGTTGCAGGGTTGCTTGAGAGAGACCATCTTCATACTACGCCTCCTACGGATTGATATACCTTAGGTCATCCACTTTAAGGAAATTTGCTACCCTCCTACAAACCTGTGCACTTGCAGGCCCAACAACGTCTATAAGAAGAAGGTTGCGTAGTAGACATCAAGCTCTTTTCTGGCGCCGTTGCCGGGGAGGTGAGTGCTTGAAGGTATATCTTTAGATCTTGCAACCGAGTCTTTTAGTTTCTTGTTTTATCACTAGTTTAGTCTATAAAAGAAAACTACAAAAAATGGAATTGAGTTTGTCTCATACGCTTCGTCTTTTTAATATCTTTCGTGAGTATGTTGGTAAGGAAAATTGTGCTCAAGTGCTAGAAGAAGAAATCTATAAAATGTTTGTCACTAATCCTTTGAATGATGAGCATGATTGCAATGTTGTTAGTATGAATTCTTTGAATACCCATGATGCTAATGATATGCAAAGCCACAAGCTTGGGGATGCTGTGTTTGATGTATATGATATTTTTTGTCCCCCATGTTTTGATGAGAATATTTATTATGATGAAATCATGCCCCCTATTTATGATGATTATATTGATGAAAGTGGGTTTGAAAATGTGTCAACTTTATTTAGTGATGATTCCACTATTTCGGAAGAGGTTCCAATTGATTATGAGAACAAAGTTGCTATCTATGATGATTATTGTGATGACTTGTATGCTATTAAGAATAATGATAACCATGAAACTTGTCATCATGATTTTAGTTTTCAATTGGATTATGCTTCGCACGATATTTATTTTGTTGAGTTTGCTCCCACTATTATTCACGGGAAGAATTTTGCTTATGTGGAGAGTAGTAAATTTTCTATGCTTGTAGATCATGAAAATAATGCTTTAGGTGCTGGTTATATTGTTGAATTCATTCATGATGCTACTGAAAATTATTATGAGGGAAGAACATATGCTTGTAGGAATTGTTGCAATAATGTCAAGTTTCCTCTCTATGTGCTTAAAATTTTAAAGTTATGCTTGTTTTACCTTCCTATGCTAGTTGATTATTGTTCCCATAAGTTATTTGCTCACAAAATCCCTATGCATAGGAAGTGGGTTAGACTTAAATGTGCTAGTCATATTCTTCATGATGCTCCCGTTATGTTTCAATTCTTATCCTTTATGTGAGCATCATTGCCATCATGATGCCTAGCTAAAAAGGCATTAAAGAAAAGTGCTTGTTGGAAGACGACCCAATATTTATCTTTACTGTTTTTGTGTGTTCACATTATTATGCTACTGTAGTAATCATGTTTTATAGCTTTTTGTTTCAATAAAGTGCCAAGTAGAACCTTTGGGAAGACTTGGGTGAAATCTTTATGATCTTGCTGTAAAAAACAGAAACTTTGCGCTCACGAGATTAGCTGTCATTATTTACTGGAGAGTGATTTTAGATTGATTCTTTTTTCAGATGATTAATAGACAAATTACTCAGATCCAGCAATTTAATTCATAATTTTTGGAGTTCCATAAGTATGCGTTTGATACAGATTACTACAGACTGTTCTGTTTTTGACAGATTCTGTTTTCTATGTGTTGTTTACTTATTTTGATGAATCTATGGCTAGTATGTAAGGGTATGAACCATAGATAAGTTGGAATACATTAGGTTTAAAACCGATATGAATTTAGAATGAGTTCATTACAGTACCTAACACTAGTAGAAAAAGGGTCTAATGTGAAACTCATTAGTCCCGGTTTGCAATTGAACCAGCACTAATGTGACCATTAGTGCCGGTTCCAACGGCCAGACGGGCGGCGCTCATTAGTACCGGTTCGTGGCAAACCTTTAATACCGGTTCGTGCCACAAACCGGTACTAAAGAGGCGGTGGCCTTTAGTACGGGTTGGTGGCTCCAACCGGTACTAAAGGGGGGGGGGTCTTTAGTACCGGTTGGAGCCACCAACTGGTACTAAAGGTGGTGGCCTTTAGTACGGGTTGGTGGATCCAACCGGTACTAAATACCCCCCCTTTAGTACCGGTTGGAGCCACCAACATGTACTAAAGGTGGTGCGCTGCCACCCGTAGTGCACAATGTTTAGTCCCACCTTGCTAGTCGAGAGGAGCTCGCACCGGTTTATAAGCCCCGCCGTGGCTACCGTGTCGAGCTCCTCTCTAAGCAGGCCTTTCTGGGCCTATTGCAAGTCTTCTACCCTATGGGGCCTACTGGGCCATACGGGCCTGCATCCTGGCCCAAATAGAGATTGGGTTTCTAGTCATATGCAAGCCGTGCCGGCCCAGTAGGCGGGCTGTTTTTGCTTTATTTCAAAAATAAAAATAAAAAAAATCCTTCCCAACCGGGACTAAAGGTCCCCCAGACCACGGCGCGCCTCGTGCCACGTGGTGGGCCTTTGGTCCCAGTTCGTGATGAACCGGGACTAAAGGGGGGGACCTTTAGTCCCCACTCTTTAGTACCGGTTCCACAACCGGTACTAAAGGTCCTTACGAACCGGTACTAAAAGTCGTTTTTCTACTAGTGTAAGTGGTGATTTATTTTCTTATACTAACGGAGCTTACGAGTTTTGTTTTGAGTTTCGTGTAGTGAAGTTTTCAAGTTTTGGGTAAAGATTCGATGGACTATGGAATAAGGAGTGGTAAGAGCCTAAGCTTGGGGATGCCCAAGGCACCCCAAGGTAATATTCAAGGACAACCAAGAGCCTAAGCTTGGGGATGCCCCGGATGGCATCCCCTATTTCGTCTTCGTTCATCGGTAACTTTACTTGGAGCTATATTTTTATTTGCCACATGATATGTGTTTTTCTTGGAGCGTCATTTTATTTTGTTAGTATTTGCTTGCTATTATTTAGAATAATGTTTTGCATCTATATTTTCAATAAAAATGTCAAGGATAGCCTTTACCATGCTTATTTTGCTAGTATACATGTTGCTGTTTGAAAACAGAAAGTTTACCGCTGTTGCAAAAATTCCCTAGAAAAGTCAGAGAGTGATATAATGTTGAATCTTTTTGCATAATGAGCTCTGATAAATCTTATACAGATTAGTACTTTTTATATAATTTTTGGATTTAGGAAAGTATGATGAATCTTGCATTGTTTACAGACTATACTGTTTTGGCAGATTGCTGTTATGTTTGCATTGTTTGCATCTGCTTGCTTGTTTAATGATTCTATTTGAGGATAGGAGTATTAAATATGCAGAGACATTTAGTATTCAATGTTGAATAATAATCTTTGTGATTTTTTACAGTAGAAAATGATAAGGTTTTTTCATTGTTTTATACTAACCGATCTCACGAGTTCTTGTTGAGTTTGTTGTGGATCAAGCTTTTGATAAAAAGAAGAGAAACCATGATATGAGAGGAATTAAGGAGACATAAAAGCTCAATATTGGGCATGCCCAAGGCACCCCAAGATAATATTTCAAGAAGTCTCAAGCATCTAAGCTTGGGGATTCCCTGGTAGGCATCCCACCTTTCTTCTTCAACACCTATCGGTTAGTATTGGTTGAACCTAAGTTTTGCTTCTTCACATGAGTTGTGCTATCCTTGCAATGTCATTTTATTTTGTTTTGCTTGCTGTTTGAATGCAATACCAAGATCTGAAATTCTTAAATGAGAGAGAGTCTTCACATAGTTGCATAATTATTTAGCTACTCATTGATCTTCACTTATATCTTTTTGGAGTAGTTTTTCATTTACTCATGTGCTTCACTTATATCCTATGAGTAAATGGTTGAATGAGTTGATTGTCATAAATCTGAAATTATATATGTATCATTTTCTTATCCCATGGGTAGAAATGACTTCACATCTAAGAAGTAGAGGTTTTAAATTTATTGACGGTAGAAAACATTGTATTGGTCATTTGAACAATTCATGAAAGAATATTGAAGGAAGAGAGATAATTTACATAAATATATTATCATAGACATCTTTTATAATTGTGAGCACTCATTAAGTATGACATGCTAAAGAGTTGACGTTGGGCAAGGAACACTACTAGGAAAATGCTTATAGGTAGACAATTTGCAGTAGCGTTGGTTAGATACCCATCACTACTGCTATTTAGCAGTAGCGCCGACCAGCACAAGCGCTACAAGTGCACGTTAGCAGTAGCGCTGGATTTCGCAGCCAGCGCTACTGCTAATGGGCCACGCTCTCAGGCCCCCGTTGTAGCTTTAGATATAGCGCTGGGCCGCCTACCCCGCACTGCCGCTAAGCCCACCTCTCTGCTTCCTCCCGCGCCGGCCCGCGCGCACCACCCCTCCCCTCACTCACGCTCACACGCTCACACCAGATCGAATCACAGTCGTCCCTCAATCCGTCCGCCGCTCCCGCGTCCTACTCCGGCCGCCCTCCCCGGCGCCGGCCCTCCT
>NC_057798.1:767802238-767816894 GCF_018294505.1 Triticum aestivum | reverse complement strand
GAGAGGTATACTCCTCCCTCCTTCCTCCTCCTCCCTCCCTCCCTAGTTATAGTTATTAAAGAGTAGTTAATTTTTAGGTGTTTTAGTTGAATTCGTAGGTGTTTTAGTTAAATAATGTAGGTGCTTTAGTTGAATTTTTAGGTGTTTTAGTTAAATTTGTAGGTGTTTTAGTTAAAAAGGTAGGTTCTTAGAATAATGTAGGTGTTCTTAGAATAATGTTGATTTTGTTTTAGGTGTTTTAGTTATTTTAGGTGTTTTAGTTGTTTTAGGTGTAGTTAATAGAATTTTAGGTGGTTTAGTTGTTTTAGGTGTGGTTAACAGAATTTTAGGTGTTTGAGTTGTTTTAGGTGTAGTTAACAAAATTCTAGGTATTCTTTTAGTTAAAGCAATTGTTGTTATTTTTTTAGTTAAAGCATTTTTTCCCGTTTTATGCAAATTTGCAGTGGACATGTCATATTTTGAACATGTCACATTTTGGACATGTCATATTTTTCCGAGTGGCCTATGTTTTGCCAGAAATGTTGATTCGTTTACATTCTGGCAAATTTCAGGCGCTCGATTGGTCCTGTTTTTAGCAAAGGTCATGTCAAATTTTGCTAAGTGTTTATTAATTTTGTTTTCATAATTAAGCATTTTGTTCTCGACGTTGACGATGCCTATCCCGCATCCTCATCGTCGACTCGGCGGAGGACTCCTGCTTGAGCCAAGGGGCCATGTCCGGGACTGGGCTCCGCCGGGCTGGTACTGGGTTGTGCTACCTTCTGGTGAGCGCAGCTTAGTGAGGAGCCAGCCCGTCGTCGACCCGGAGCTTCTTTGGTAGCGGTCACATGGGCCTGCATCGATGGAGAGGCTTCAGTACCCCGCGCAGGTGGTTCAACACCGTGTCACGGAGGAGAACACACACGTCCAACGCTACTTGGTTGCATTGGCGAATGGCCGGTTCTCCAATACCTGGCAGATTATTTGGGGATCTCACCGGAGCTATGATCCGGTGATGGTTCCTTCTCTTTGGGTGTCCACCGCGGCCCACTGAACCTAGAGGAGCTATTATTCGAGATGTATTAGTCTTATTATATGATGATCTTTGCTACAAACTACTATATATGTATTCGATGATGGATTATTAATTACCTATTAGTTATTTGCTTATTGAATGCAAAAGATGAGCGCGGTTTGTGCTACAAACTACTACATATGTATTCATGATGGATTATTAATTACCTATTAGGAAATGTCTGACGACGAAAGGGAATTCGCTATGTGCGATTACTACGAAGATAAGCGCGGTATGTGCGACAGGCCTCACCTGGTAGAAGGTCGGCGCTTCAGCATCAAGCTCCAAGAGACCTTCAATGTTGATACGGTATGCAACGATGACAAGTGTTTTTTGTTATTTTTGCATGACTTCTCTGCTTCTTCAACGTGTAATTTCCGTCTTTTACAATTCGACTATCTTATCCCATGCCATGCAAGACGCTATGTCTTGGAGAAGATGGGTTTTGAAGATCATGAAAGCACGGAGACAAAGATAATTCAACTAAGGACCCATCATGGTTATGATTTTGCTGTAAAACTATACAATTTGGTGAACTCATCCAATTTTGGTTGCCCGAATTGGGAAGCCCTTTCCAAGGCGTATGATTTTCATGAGGGTATGCTTCTCACCTTCGATCTTGGTGATCCTGACATCGACAAAAATGATATGACGATTTGGGTCCTTGTTGACACGCTTCCAGTTCTACCGCTGTGTGAGTTTCTTAAACATATTTACTAAGTAATTTATATTGTTAATTTTAAAATATTTGACAGCTTATTTTCATTGACAGCTTATTTTCATTCTTCAAAAAATGTATGGAAGATGGCAGACAGAACCTACTACTACAATGATGAAGCACAATTAACTTATAAGGAGAAAGATGGTCTTATCACTTTTTTACTGATCTTGAGAATTACAATAGCTATTATCGAATTCCTCAAAATTATGGTCCATATGTGCCACTAGTGCACGCGATGTGCTACGGTAACATCAAGGAGATATCATGGTAATATTTTCTACTATTACGACATCCGTGCATCTTTGAACATTGCTAACTACATTGCTAAGTACAAAGTTATTACTATGTTTTTGAACAGAAAATCCCGATGGATTGTGTGCCTCATCGATGTTGCCAAGAGGTCGCATTAAAGTTATGAGCTTACAGCCACCACGGCCAGGTCAGCCACAGTATCCACATCACTCCTGTCCATACCGGATTTCTAAAAGCAAGGAAGCCATGATAATAAATGATTGGAAAAAATGTTTCAACCATCATAGAGAGATACTTGGAAGCAACATTGTGCGTAGGCCAAGACTTGGAGACAGGATGATCTCCGTTCTTCATTATGGAGAGTTCAGTTTCCTTAATGAAGAGTCAATGCCTATCTTGTTTTATGATATTTTACCTAAGAGAGGGTAGAGTAGGTACTATGAGAGGAGTAGGTCCTAGGTAGAATGTGTTATAATGTGTTAGAGTTGATGAGGAGGATGAGGAGTTGTGATTATGACTAGTGACCAACTTGTTATATATATGATGTCTCATTGACGAACATTGTTTGGTGGTGATGACTACTGGTAATGAATATGCTATTTAAACAGACTAGTTCATGATGAGTTGTTATTGTATAAAAGATATATCTGTTTAAACATGTACAACGCCAAAATATTAAAAAAAACATAAATGTTAGCAGTATCGCTGGCCTAAAAATGCGCTACTAGTAGTTGAACTTACCAGTAGCGCTGGTCTAGAAACGCGCTACTGCTACAAAATAGTTGTAGCGTCGTAGCAGTAGCGCTGGTACCCGTGCTACTGGTAGCACAAAAACAAGCGCTACTGGTAAGCTTTTCTCTAGTAGTGGAAGACAACATAATGAGTTATGTTTTCTCGCATCTCTGTTAAAGTATATTGTCATGGATCATTCAAACATGTTGAGCTTGCCTTTCCCCCTCATGCTAGCCAAAATTCCTTGCACCAAGTAGAGATACTACTTGTGCTTCCAAATATCCTTAAACCCAGTTTTTGCCATGAGAGTCCACTATACCTACCTATGGATTGAGTAAGATCCTTCAAGTATGTTGTCATCGGTGCAAGCAATAAAAATTGCTCTCTAAATATGCATGACTTATTAGTGTGGAAAAAAAATAAGCTTTGTACGATCTTGTTATGGAAGCAATGAAAGCGACTGACTGCATAATAAAGGTCCATATAAAAGGGGCAATATAAAGTGACGTTCTTTCGCATTAAGATTTTGTGTATCCAACCCTAAAAGCGCATGACAACCTATGCTTCCCTCTGCGAAGGGCCTATCTTTCACTTTATGTCTTCTACTTTATGCAAGAGTCAAGGTGATCTTCACCTTTCCCTTTTTCATTTTATCCTTTGGCAAGCACTTTGTGTTAGGGTTATCCTGATATATATATATATATATATATATATATATATATATCCAATTGGATGTAAGTTAGCATGAAGTATTATTGTTGACATCACCCAAAGGTGAATACGTTTGGAGGCAACATTATAAGCCCCAATCTTTCTCTGTGTCTGATTAAAACTTCATAACCATAAGTATTGCGCGAGTGTTAGCAATTGTAGAAGACTATATGATAGTTGAGTATGTGAAGTTTGCTAAATCAAAGCTCTGACATTGACTCTTCCTGAAAGTAAGATGAATTGCAATTGTTTGATGACTAAGAATGAAGTTTGCTAGTTTTCAAAAAAGTTTATGGTCTATGCTTTAACATGTGAATTGCTTGTTACTAGTTCGTGAAAAGTTTTATGAGATGAACTACTGTTTTGACATATAATGATGCTAGTAAAGGTGATTGAAATTATCATTGATCAAACTTGTGCACCTCTAGCATTCACAATTCATAAATTCTTTCTTTATCATTTACCTACTCAAGGACGAGCAAGAATTATGCTTGGGGATGCTGATACGTCTCCAACGTATCTATAATTTATGAAGCATTCATGCTATTTTATTATCTGTTTTGAATGATTATGGGCTTTGTTATACACTTTTATATTACTTTTGGGACTAACCTATTAACCGGAGGCCCAGCCCATATTGTTGTTTTATTGCCAGTTTCAGTATTTCGAAGAAAAGGAATAACAAACAGAGTCCAAACGGAATGAAACCTTCGGCAGCGTTATTTTTGGGAAGAATATCATCCTGGAGACTTGGAGTTTACGTCAGAAGATCCTCGAGGAGGCCAGGAGATAGGGGGCGCCCCCCCCCCCCTACTGGGCGCGCCCCCCTATCTCGTGGGCCCCTCGAGCAACTCCCACCGACTTCTTTTGCCTATATAAGCCTATGTACCCTAAAAACATCGAATATCAAGATAGATTGGGAGTTCCGCCGCCGCAAGCCTCTATAGCCACCAAAAACCTCTCAGGAGCCTGTTCCGGCACCCTGCCGGAGGGGGATCCTTCACCGGTGGCCATCTTCATTATCCTGGCGCTATCCATGACGAGGAGGGAGTAGTTCACCCTCGAGGCTGAGTTTATGTACCAGTAGCTATGTGTTTGATCTCTCTCTCTCGTGTTCTCTCTCGTGTTCCCTCTATGGCATGATCTTGATGTATCTCGAGCTTTGCTATTGTAGTTGGATCTTATGATGTTTTTCCCCCTCTACTTTCTTGTGATGAATTGAGTTTTCCCTTTTAAGTTATCTTATCGGATTGAGTCTTTTATGAGAACACTTGATGTATGTCTTGCCGTGCTTATCTGTGGTGACAACAGGATATCATTTGCCACTTGATGTATGTTTTGGTGACCAACTTGCGGGTTCCGCCCATGAACCTATGCATAGGGGTTGGCACACGTTCTTGACTCTCCGGTAGAAACTTTGGGGCACTGTTTGAAGTACTTTTTGTTGGTTGAATAGATGAATCTGAGATTGTGTGATGCATATCGTATAATCATGCTCACGGATACTGGAGGTGACAATGGAGTATCTAGGTGACATTAGGGTTTTGGTTGATTTGTGTCTTAAGGTGTTGTTCTAGTATGAACTCTTGAATAGATTGATCCGAAAGAATAACTTTGAGGTGGTTTCGTACCCTACCATAATCTCTTCGTTTGTTCTCCGCTATTAGTGGCTTTGGAGTGACTCTTTGTTGCATTTTGAGGGATTGTTATATGATCTATCTATGTTATTATTGTTGAGAGAACTTGCACTACTGAAAGTATGAACCTTAGGCCTTTTTTCGTAGCATTGCACGACCGTTTACGCTCACTTTTATCATTAGTTACCTTGCTATTTTTATAATTTCAGATTACAAATACCTTTATCTACCATCCATATTGCACTTGTATCACCATCTCTTCGCTGAGCTAGTGCACCTATACAATTTACCATTGTATTGGGTGTGTTGGGGACACAAGAGACTCTTTGTTATTTGGTTGCAAGGTTGCTTCAGAGAGACCATTTTCATCCTACACCTCCTACAGATTGATAAACCTTAGGTCATCCACTTTAAGGAAATTTGCTACTGTCCTACAAACCTGTGCACTTGCAGGCCCAACAACGTCTACAAGAAGAAGGTTGTGTAGTAGACATCAGGCCACCAGGTGGGCATCACCCACCTGGGCGCGCCTGGGGGCCTGGCGCGCCCTGGTGGGTTGTGCCCACCTAGATGCCCTCCTCAGGACCTTCCTGGTTCCAGAAATTCTCTTATTTGATATAAAAAATCCAAGCAAAGTTTCGTTCCATTCCGAGAACTTTTATTTCTGCACAAAAATAATACCATGGTAGTTTCGCTGAAAACATCGTCAGTCCGGGGTTAGTTTCATTCAAATCATGCAACTTAGAGTCCAAAACAAGAGGAATAGCATTAGGTAAAGTAGATACGTTGGAGACGTTTCAACTCTCCCAAGCTTAAACCTTTGCTTGTCCTCAAGCAATTCAGTTGATAAACTAAAAGTGAAAAAGAAAAACTTTTATGAAATCTTTTGCTCGTGTTTCATAAATAAGCTTAAACAACACCCAGGTTTTCAGCAAATATTATAACTAACCATGTCGACAATAACTCTTAAAGATTATATTAACTCATATCAATGACATAAACAACTAGAGAGCAATAATAAGATATCTCAAATAGCAACACATTGTCAAAACAACCTTGATATAATATGACAGTAGTCGTATCTTGCTAGCCCTTTCTGAGACTGCAAAGCATAAATGCAGAGCACCCCCAAAGTTCAAGCAGCGACTAAACATTGTAATTCATGGTAGAAAAGATCCAGTCATGATGCACCCAACATTAGCTATACACAATGCATCAGCATGACAGAAGTGCTCTCAGGTTCTGGAGCTTATTTGAGAAGGTGATGACACAACGTAAAAGTAAATAGATAGTCCCTTTGCAGAGGGAAGCAGTGATTTGCAGAGGTGCCAGAGATCAAATTTTTAGAACAGAGGTAAATGATATTTTGAGACATGCACACTTCTCATTTACTTCATGACCATCAGTTATCAATATCTTCCATGCTAAACACGCTAGTGGCATTTCCCAAGCTGAAATGTAAAGGTTGTGACTCCATTGGGAGTTTTGGTTTGATTATATGTAAGCTCTTTTCTTTTTACAGTTTGGGACTGGGCATCCCTATTACCGCCCTTTTCTCGTGCGATGGCGAGTGAATAAACACTCAACCTGAGAATAACCCGCTTAACAGGGAAGATACCGACTACCTCCTGTCATTCCATGAACGATCCAGGCACACAAAAAGGATATTTATTTGATGTTTTTAGAGGTGGCACATGCAAATTTACTTAGGACGGCAGGGTAATACCGCATATAGGGGAGGTATGGTGGACTCATCTGGAATAACTTGGGTTTCAGGTTTTTGGATGTACAAGCAGAGTTCCCACTTCGTACAGGCGAAGGCTAGCAAATAGGTTGAGAAGCGCCTAGCTAGAGAGCAACAACGACCATGAACATGCATTATGAATAATTAACATTGGATACTAGCATGAGTAGGATATGAACACCATGAACATAAATATCATGGAGGCTATGTTGGTTTTGATTCAACTACATGCATGAACATGTGCCAAGTCAAGCCACTCGAATATTCAGAGGAGGATACCATATCATCATACTACATCACAATCATTTTAACGCAATGTTGATATCCAAGATAAATCATTATTCGCTTCTAGCTACTTATGCATGGCATGAGAAAATATAATCTCTAATTGTCATTGCAAACATGTTTGATCATAATAGGCTGAATCATGGATACTAGGTTAAACATATTTACAAAAACAGAACAAGTCGAGTTCATACCCATTTCTCTCTGCCGCGGCCAGTTCACCTAATATCGTCATCATTGCCTTTCACTTGCACGACCGAACAATTTGAAAATAATATTAGTGCAAGAGTACCATGGACTAAGCTGGAAGCTGCAAACATTTTATTCAAGAGGAGAAGACATGGTAATATGGACTTTTTATTAGATCAAAAATAACACAAATGAGAGCCTCAACATTTTCATTGTGGTCTTCTCCTCGGTATGACTCAAATGAAAAGAAATTCAGAGAAACACACTGAAATATTTTTGGAGTTTTTTGGTTTTTCGAAAACAAGTAAACAAAAGAGGGAAAAGTAAAAAACAAGAAAAACTATTTACACGGGAAAGCTCCCAACAAGCAAAAGAAGAACAAGGAAAACTTTTAGGGTTTTCTTTTTAGTGCTACTACAATTTAAACTAGGAAGAAAAATGAAAAAGAAGCAAGAAACGAATTTTTGGATTTTCTCAAAGTTTTTCAAACACAAAGGAAGAAAGTGATAAAATAAATTAAACATGGATGACACAATGAAAAAGTGTGGACATCGACAACTGTAATGAAATGCATGAACATGAATGTAATGTCGGTGGGAATACGTACTCCCCCAAGCTTAGGCTTTTGGCCTAACTAGGTAATCAGTTAGTAACCTGGATGGTAGTTGGCATGGTAGCGCACGAAGGCCCTAGGAGCCGATGCTTCAGCCCGCCGTGCTTCCTCCACTGTTATGTTGTGAGCTCGAGCCTCGCTCTCCAGAACATAATATCTTCCCTTGTTGTGATAGTCAAAAAGAGCAGGCGTAGGCAAATATCTGAAATGTGGGGACCAAGTTCGTCATTGTGAACTAGTTTCTCAAATTCTTTCTTAATGCCAACTCTCGCCATGTAATCGTCACATGGTCATAAGCATGTTTTGGTGATGGCACTTCGAATGTATTTTTCGCTTGGTTCGGAATGGGAATGGCGAACTGAGCTACTACTAGAGGATGCCTCCGAGGATCTCCTCCTCGAAGAACTCCTTCCAAATAAGTTAATAATGTTTGCTTACAATTTTCTTAAAATTTTTGGTCATGAAAAGTTTCTTAACAAAACTTTAGTAGATTGATAGCAACTACTCATAGGGATGTATAGAGGCCATAGAAAGCATTCAAACTACTTAGAAGTCTAAGAATTCAACAGGCAAGCACATCTACAACAGCACCAAGAGTAGTGAATTATTCTAAATATAAACCACTAAAAGAAAAACTAATTGGACACATGGAGGAGTCACACACCAAGCAACAAATCCCCAAAATAGTTTTAGAAATGGAGCTTCGAGCAAAGAGATCGAAATCCGCGGTTTCGGGAGCAAGAACACAAGAGAGAGTGTGCTGGTGATTTTTTTCTGGGTGGAGTGGTGTGGGAGGAAGAAGTAAGTGAGGAGGCCCACCAGGTGGGCTGCACCCACCAGGGCGCCCTCGGGGGTCCTGGCGTGCCCAGGTGGGTTGTGGACACCTAGTGCACCTCCCTCTGATATTATTTGCACCAGAAATTCATAAATATTCAGAAAAAAATCGTGCGAGGTTTTCAGAGCATTCTAAGAACTCTTATTTTCGGGTTATTTTTTATTGCACGGAAAAAGCAGAAAACAGACAAAGCACGGCATTTTATTTTATTTAACTAGTAAAACAGAAAATAAAAGGTAGGGACAGAAGGTAGTGCTTACTAAATTGATCAACTTCATACCTCTCAAAAATGATCCATTAATAAGGTTGATCGAGTCTTATTAACAACCACTTTCGATTAATATGAAACCGAAAAAATTTCGTAAATCACTAGGTTACCTCAATGGGGATATGAATGTCCCCAATAATAAGCATTTCATATTTCTTTTTAACAGTAGGTAGAGGTAGTTGAAAACTTCCAATAGTGATTATCGGAGATTTTTCAATAACATTAATACCATTCACTTGGAATTGTTTCTTCAGAAAGTGCACCATATGCTCATTACCATTGATATGAAAAGTGACCTTGCTTTTATTGCAATCAATAACAGCCCCTGTAGTATTTAAGAAGGGTCTACCAAGGATAATCAACATGTATTCATCCTCAAGCATGTCAAGTATAACAAAGTCAGTCAAAATAGTAACATTAGCAACAACAACAGGCACATCCTCACAAATACTGATAGGCATGGTAGTTGATTTGTCAGCCCTTTGTAAAGATATTTTAGTACGTGTGAGCTTATTCAAATCAAGTATTTTAGATAAAGAGAAAGGCATAACACTAACGCCAGCTCCCAAATCACATAAAGCAGTTTTCACATAGTTTCTTTTAATGGAGCAAGGTATAGTTGGAACTCCCGGATCTCCAAGTTTTTTAGGCACTCCATCTTTAAAAGTGTAATTAGCAAGCATAATGGAGATTTAAGCTTCCGGTATTTTTCTCTTATTGGTGATGATGTCTTTCATATATTTTGCATAAGGAGGCATTTTGAAGATATCAGTCAAGCGAGTACGCAAAAAGACTGGCCTAATCATTTCAGCAAAGTGCTCAAATTCTTCATTGATAACCCACAAGTATAGGGGATCGCAACAGTTTTCGAGGGTAGAGTATTCAACTCAAATTTATAGATTCAACACAAGGGGAGCCAAAGAATATTTGAAGGTATTAGCAGCTGAGTTGTCAATTCAACCACACCCGAATATTAATTTTCTGCAGCAAAGTGATTAGTAGCACAATAGTATGGTACTTTTGATGATAGCAGTAATAATAACTGTAACGGTAACAGTGATAGTAGTGATATTGTAGTTGCAACAGTAGTAACTTAGCAAGAACAATATAAGATAAATTGGTAGGCATTGGATCGATGACTCGTTGGATGATATTTATCATGAGACAGTTATAACCTAGGGCGATACGACACTAGCTCCAGTTCATAAATATAATGTAGGCATGTATTCTGTAAATAGTCATACGTGCTTATGGAAAGAACTTGCATGACATATTTTGTCCAACCTCCCGTGGTAGCGGGGTCCTATTGGAAACTAAGGGATATTAAGGCCTCCTTTTAATAGATAAATGCAACAAAGCATTAACACATGGTGAATACATGAACTCCTCAAACTATGGTTATCACCTGGAGTGGTCCCGACTATTGTCACTCCGGGGTTGCCGGATTATAACACGTAGTAGGTGACTATAACTTGCAAGATCGGATCTAGAACATGGATATAATGGTGAAAACATAAACGGTTCAGATCTGAAATCATGTCACTCAGGCCCAAAGTGACAAGCATTAAGCATGGTAAAGTCATAGCAACATCAATCTCAGAACATAGTGGATACTAGGGATCAAGCCCTAACAAAACTAACTCAATTACATGATGAATCTCATCCAACTCCTCACCGACCAGCGAGCCTATAAATAAATTACTCACTCCCGGTGGGGAGCATCATGGAATTGGTGATGGAGATGTGTTGGTGATGACGAAGATCGAAGATCCCCCTCTCTGGAGCCCCAAACGGACTCTAGATCTGCCCTCCCAAGAAAGAATAGGGCTTGGCGGTGGCTCCGTCTCATGAAATGGGATAATTCTTTCTCCCTGATTTTTTTTGGAAACATGTGATTTTATAGTATCAGGGGGTCGTTTGTGGGGCCACCATGTGGGTACAACCCACCTGGGCACGCCAGGAGAGGGGGACGCGCCCTGCTGGGTTGTGCCCACCAATGTTCCCCTCTCCTGTAGGTCTTGGCTCCAGAAATTCTTATTATTGATATAAAAAATTGCCGCAAAGTTTTGTTCCATTCCGAGAAGTTCTATTTCTACACAAAAACAACACCATGGTAGTTCTGATGAAAACATCGTCAGTCCGGGGTTAGTTTCATTCAAATCATGCAAATTGGAGTCCAAAACCACTAGTAGAAAAAACCCCATTCGATCCGGTTCGTGAGGGCCATTTGTCCCGGTTCACGAACCGGGACTAAAGGGTCGTTAATTGCTCAATTCCGGTGAGTGGATGTAGAGCTAGGAGCACTGGATAGAGATATACGAGAAAAAAAAGCACGTGAAAAACAGAGTGAAGTTCAAGGTTTCATACCGAGAAGTTCAGATACTTCACGCGATGCACTTTTTGTGAATCTGTTTCGCGATAAAGGCAGAACGAATGATGCCGCTGTTTTTGAAATTACTTCAAAACAGCTAGGAATCAGAGAAAACTGTCAACATGAAAAAGTTTCGCATTTTCCGTAGCTTTTCAATGGTATATTATTTGCGCCATTCCAATAAAGTTTGTAGAAAATATGGCGAAAATACTTTTGCGCCATTTTCGAAACTGACTTAAAACCGTAAAGAATTGGGAGAAATAATACATACCAAAAAGTTTCGCATTTGTTCATGCTTTCCAACGCCATATCATTTACTGCATTCGGACGCACGGTTAAAACATAATCTCAAAAATACAAACTCGGTACGACTTGTACCGTTTTCTAAATTGCTTTTAAACCGTTCAAAATTAGGAAAAACTTTCAAAATGAAAGAGTAGCGCATTTTCATAAGCTTTCCAACACCATATCATATGCCTCAATTGGATCAGTCGTTTAGAGATGACGTTGAAAATATGAACTCGGCTGTTCAGTTTGCGAAATTTTATATTTTTTCAAATTACTCTTTAACTATAGAGAATTAGAGAAAACTTTCAACATGTGGAAGTAGCGGTTTTGCAGCAGCTTTCTGACATATTATGTGCTTCATTCTGATAAACGGTTTATAAATGCGATTGAAAATACGATTCACGTTTTTTGTGCGAAGAAAAAACGGTTTTCAAAACTACTCTTGAACCGATTACATTTTGCCAAAAATTTAAGTTGGGTCATGATACTAGTGTCCATATCTTTCCAACGGTATATCGCAAGCCCATTTGGGAAATGTTGGCGGAAGTTCAACCTAGTTCACAGGGAATTTCAACGTACTACTAGCGGGGTAGGTCAGGTTGTGATCAGAATATTATTCTCATACCGTGATTAGAATCGTGTTTATATATATATATATATATATATATATATATATATATATATATATATATATATATAGCCGGTCTATTCTGCTAATATTAGCAGAATAACTATTATGATAACACTTCCACACTGCACGCTCAATGCAAGTGCACTGCACTTTCTGTAGCAAGGGCATTGCAACACACACTAGTAAACTTCGTGTCGTAAAAAATTGCATGCAGTGTTTTTTCGGTACTGTTTTTGATCTAGTTTTTTAACCATTTATCAGAACAAGGCATATAATATACCGTTGGAAAGCTATGGATTAGGCGCAACTTCGCCATGTTGAACACTTTTTGAGATTCCTCACGGTTTAAGGGCAGTTTCAAAAATGGTGCGGCGAACGACGAGTGGCAGCGAGTGTATTTTCGCGATTTTTTCTAAACCGCCCATCGGAATAAAGCAAATGATACGTCAGTGTGACGGACGATGAACGACAGTGGCCGTTTTATATGTTGAAATGTTTTTGAGATTCCTTACGGTTTATAGTTAATTTTGAAAATCGTGTGACGGACGATGAACGACAGTGGCTGTTTTTCGTGAAATTTTTACAAACCGATGGTCGGAATGATTCAAACGATACACCATTGGAAAGATATCGATGAGGCGCAACTTCTTCGTGTAGAACACTCTCTCTAATTCTTTACGGTTTAAGAGGAATTTCGAATTCACCGAAATACGGACACTCTGTTTTTTGCGACACCCAAATCAACGTGTGTACTTCATCCGATTGAAAAACGCACTGCATCGGACGAAAAACCGCACTGCATCAAACGGATAAGAGAACTGCATGGTTTCTTTTATTCAAACGTATTTGTTTCAAGGACGAGAAAGTAAAGTGCGCTTCACATCGAATGTAAATGAACCACAACACTATCAAGAAGTGAACATCATAACTTTTCTTTGCTTTCCGTAACAATTTTTTTGCACTTACGGGATGAACAACAAAATACGGCCGCCTGCACTACTTCAGAGTGAAAACCGCACTGCAACAGACGGGCAAATAAACTTCATGTTTTTGTTGTGAGACGTAAGATTTTCCAGATGAGTTTTTGTTGTTTCTTTTTCAAAAAAAATCATGAAAGATAATGGACCGTAAAGATGGGCAAGTGAACCACATCAAGGAAAAAGCGAACCCCAACACGAGTCAAAGTGAGCTGCATGATTTTTTGTCTTCTTCAACATTTTAATTTTTTTTCGACGAAGTTTTGGACTGCAAAGGAGGAGACAGGTTAACTGCATCAATTTTCTTCATTTTTCTGTACATGTCAAAATGAAGTGAGCTGCATAAAAATACCATTTTTCTGTATGCAGCGATAGAGCAAGCCGCATTTAACTTGTTCTTTTTTCCTTGTAGTGAACCACATTTTAACTTACAATAAACTAACTTAGGATAGTCTTTTATTTGCTATCTAAAAAACTTAGGATAGTCAACAGTGAGTTACTATACACTTTACTTTTTCTATAAAAAAGGACACAATCACGCCCCCTAGATTTTCTGGGCTGCACGCCCACATACACAGAACTGCTTCGAGGCTCTTTCACACCAGTGGACAGCACAATGTGGCGAGGTGGACCGCATCGAACAGCAACCTGGGCCGCATTCTGTTGCGAGGTGGACCGCAACACAATGCGCATCCAAACTGCGCGTGTCGGCGAGGCAAAAATCTCACTGGGTTCCTCGCCTGGAGAGAACCTTGCTGCAAAAAAAGGAGTCGTAGGTCGTGCAGCACCGAGCCGCATCAATGAAATCGCACGATGGGAGCTGCACAATCCAAAATCTGGATAATCAACAAAAAAACTAGTATCTGACACCCAACCGCACCGCACCCAGGACACATGGGAACTGCAAAAGACAAACCAAAAAAGAGTCCCGGACTGCAAGTAAACGCCGGCGACGCCGCACCGTGCCGAGGAACTAGGCAAACTGGGATTCATGGAGTAGGAGACTCATCGGAGGGGCAAGTTGGGGAAGCCGCACAACTCAGAGGGATCCTCCACCACTTTTCATCGGATTGGGGGATGCTGGAGATGGAGCGTGTCCAGGGAGCACCGCATCTGCATTAGAGCACGAGCCGAGCTGCATGAAGAGAAAGGGCCACGACCATGGAGCCTAACCTCGACGGGGGGAGGCCTGCTGTCATCGAACCATAGTCCATGGAGGAGCCGCATTGCATCTTGGCGCGAGGGGCTGGGGGTGGGGGGAGGCTACCGTCATGGATGGGGAGGTGCGCTCGTCGGGAGGAAGCAGGAGCTTAGTGGTGGGGGGTTATGGAATGCGCGCGGATCTGAC